>NC_068439.1:72261583-72484083 GCF_023373465.1 Oncorhynchus keta
TTAATAAAGCCGCATACAAACAGTCTTTCTTGAGTAACGCAGCTCCAAAATGCAGGTGTTTCAGCCTAGCTCAGTGCTTTCTGTGATGGTGGGGCAGCCAGGGGTTTGTAATGTTCTTATAATGTGTGTGCTGGGAGTCGGGAAGCAAGTTCAGGGAGTGAGTCATTTAATAAATAAATGAAAACATAATACAAAACAAGAAACACGAACAAAGCACAGCCATGAAACAGAAACAATGGTGCCTGGGGAAGGAACCAAAGGGAGTGACATATATAGGGCAGGTAATCAAGGAGGTGATGGATTCCAGGTGAGTCTAATGATGCTCAGGTGCGAGTAACGATGGTGACAGGTGTGCGCCATAACGAGCATTCTGTCACTCATGGGGATACTACGTTACTGTAAGATTTATGGGTAGAGCTAAAAATTCAAGGTCCTTGAGTGCTGCCATAGAGTTACAGTAGAAGTGTCCATCCAAGAAGCCTCAAGGTCATTGGCCACAGATAAATAACATCAAATCACGTTATAGCTACCGTAGCTTTGATTGGACTGATCATATCAACATCAGACTTATAAAATCTTAGCTAGCAAGCTAGACAAGCAGTCATAATCGTGAATCGCATTGACAATCAATTGGCAAATTATTTTCACGCTTGTCATATGAAGAGAAATTATAGATAACAGTGCTCAACTGACATTGGACATAAACATTACACAACAAGTTGGACATCACAAAATTAACAATGGGTGGTTTGGAAGGAATCAGTGGCTAACTGCAAGCATTGCAAAGCAATCACTAGCCTGCTATTCAGTGGAGTGGGTGTGTGGTCCAAATCTGTGTTTAAGGGTCTATTTTCCAAGCTTAAAAGGATAAACACTCACATGCCATGGACCAGAAAAGGTTGAAAACATTCACCATGCTATCAATCCAGCATGACTTCTGCCGCGTTCAAAACAACTGAAAACTCGGAACTGGGAAATCTCTCACTTCAGTGAGTTTAAGACAACTGGGAACTCAGAAAAACACTAGGTCCGATTGGGAAAATACGTTTTAAATGGTTATCCAACTCGGAATTCCAAGTTGGAAATTCTGGCCTCTTTCTAGAGCTCCGACCTGAAGATCGCAGACTCCGACCTGAAGATGGCAGACCTGATTCAACCTTGTTTTTTTCAGAGTTCCCATTTGTATTGAAAGAACCATAAATCTGGAGAATGCCAGACTTTGGTAACAAAGTTCGATGACAACATTTTCCCACGAGGACCGCTGCACCACCTTCCTGTTCAAGTGAGCAGCGCACAACAAGGTGAGTCCAAAAATGTATTGTATGCTGCTGCATAAATGATGTAATGTGCCAGGGAGATATGCATACTGTAGCTAAGAAAGTAAAACTAAGTGTATGTTGTGTAGTAAGCTGTTAGTAGCCCATGTGCCTCACCCTGATAATGTGGTCCCTTTTGCCCTGATAATTTAACCTGCTGTTCTGACTTGGTGGTGCACATATAGCCTATAGCCTGTTTTAGATAAATGTAATCATCTAATATTTTAAGAGCTTTCATTGTCTGCTTATATGCCCACTTTATTTATCCTACGGTTTTGACTTGGTGTACAGGGAGAATACTGTAGAGAATACTGTAGAGAATACTCTAGAACAGCCCATGTTCTGATTTCTGACGCTGTACATTTCAAAAGTGCTGAACAAATAATTATATTGACTACGTCCGTCCTAGCTCGCTCATTGTCTTTATCTAAATTATGGATTGCCTCTTATCCGCTCATTGTTCCCTTATGCCATAGTTTGTACATCTCAATTGTCAGTAGAAACCACATTTGTTAAGCAGGTCAGCCATATCAGCTATGTTTTTTTTAAAGGCAAAAATGAGGCTGAATGAACTGTTTCGCTGCCAGACAAGGCTCTGCTGATATCCAGGTGTAGTGGTGGTAAGGATTCCCTCCATGGTGCTGAAAAGTAAGCTCTGCTGTTGGGACCTAACAGTTTGTCACCATTATAGTGCAATTAATGTATTGTTTAGTGTTGTGTAGTAGCTTTGCTGGCATGCATCCCCCAAAATGTTTTTGAGTTTGCCCCACCAAGATTTACATGCTAAAATCACTACTGGATGTAATTTGAATACATGGACCGAGCATCTTTAGCTCAGTAACCATGTGCCCAACGCAACTCATATTTTTAGGGTGTCATTTGAAACAATCACAATAAAGCAGCTATTCCTATATAGTGCGTGAAACATAATCTTCAGATGGCCATAACTCTCCTGTTTGGCTCAGTTGGTATAGCATGGCACTTGCAACGCCAAGGATCGTGGGTTGGATTCTCGCTGGGGCCACGCACACGAAAAGGCATGCACTACTCTCAGTTGCTTTAGATAGAAGTGTATGCTAAATGGCAAATATTATTATTTTAGAAAACAGATCACATCATCATAATGATAATGCATAACGTCATCATCGACATTATTATGATTTGATCACTACATCCCCATAGAAGCCTGCTGTATATTGGCCTGTAGGACGGTAACATTTTTCTGTCCCAGTAGTCCGAGTACCTAAAAAATGGAACACTCTCCCTGACATCCCTCTTTTCCTCAGGTCCTCATTACCTGGCTCACTACACACTTTTTTTTCTTCCAGAATGGAAACATTGCTGAAGCTGAATCAGGGCTTTTATAAATAGCACTGGCTGTGAACAATACAGTGACTCTCAGTGTGGGTGATAGCCTACTGTAGCTCGGGGAACCTGGCTTTGGTCTACAGCATGGCAAAACAGTCAGTCCCATAGAGAAATAAAGGAGTTCGTTGCTCCCCTCTGGTGGACAGATTATGTACTAGCAAACGAATTACATAAAATATTATTCAAAACCATGCCCATAAAACTGTTTAGTAAAGAGGGCCCTGTTTTCTGAACGAAGCAAGTGTTTGAAACATCAGGGAGTGATTTCAAGGGTGAGTGCAAGAATAAACAACTATATAATCTCATACATTTACAGTCAACGTCATATGGTTGCTATGAGTGATTCATGTTGTCACACACTGCTTTAAGGCTTGCATCGCTCACACCTCTATGTGTAGTAAATGTGCCAACGTATCTATGACCATGGTCTATGCTACAATGACAACACAGCATAACCTTACAGTATGACTAGGTTTTTCGCTTTTAGAAATCTTAATGGTTACTCAAACGTACATAGGCTTTCTTGGTCTGGCATACAGTAGCAGCACACCGAGACCTGCTGTATTTTCGCTGTCTAGGCTTCAGGCTTGAGATCTGAATCACTGAGCTGAGTTTGAGATTGGGGATTTGTGGGGGATTTCACAAGGTTTGCTGAAAAATACAAAACCACCACATGCAAGTCTTCTACAGTAAGCTACGTTCTTCAATTTTCTCAGCTTGTCGCTTATGTAATCTCTTTCCCTCATACATACTTCATCCCTTCTCTTACATCTCTTACACCTCTGACCTACTCCAATGTGTTTGTTCCATATCCCTCCTGTTCACTCCTTATCCCTCCTGTTCACTCCTTATCCCTCCTCTTCACTCCATATTCCTCCTGTTCACTCCATATCCATCATTACCCCTCCTGTTCACTCTATATCCCTCCTGTTCACTCTATATCCATCATTACCCCTCCTCTTCACTCCTTATCCCTCCTGTTCACTCCTTATCCCTCCTCTTCACTCCATATCCATCATTACCCCTCCTGTTCACTCTATATCCCTCCTGTTCACTATATATCCATCATTATCCCTCCTCTTCACTCCTTATCCCTCCTGTTCACACCTTATCCCTCCTGTTCACTCTATATCCCTCCTGTTCACTCCATATCCATCATTACCCCTCCTCTTCACTCCTTATCCCTCCTGTTCACTCCTTATCCCTCCTCTTCACTCCATATCCATCATTACCCCTCCTGTTCACTCTATATCCCTCCTGTTCACTCCTTATCCCTCCTGTTCACTCCTTATCCCTCCTCTTCACTCCATATCCATCATTACCCCTCCTGTTCACTCTATATCCCTCCTGTTCACTCCTTATCCCTCCTCTTCATATATCCATCATTATCCCTCCTGTTCACTCCTTATCCCTCCTCCTCTTCCTGTTCACCCTCCTCTTCACTCCATATCCCTCCTGTTCACTCTATATCCCTCCTGTTCACTCTATATCCCTCCTGTTCACTCTATATCCCTCCTGTTCACTCCTTATCCCTCCTCTTCACTCCATATACCTCCTTATCACTCCTCTTCACTCCATATCCCTCCTGTTCACTCTATATCCCTCCTGTTCACTCTATATCCCTCCTGTTCACTCTATATCCCTCCTGTTCACTCCTTATCCCTCCTGTTCACTCCTTATCCCTCCTCTTCACTCCATATCCATCATTACCCCTCCTGTTCACTCAATATCCCTCCTGTTCATATCCCTCCTGTTCACTCTATATCCCTCCTGTTCACTCCTTATCCCTCCTCTTCACTCCTTATCCTCCTCGTCACACCTTATCCCTCCTGTTCCTTACTCCTCGTTATCCCTCCTGTTCATCCCCACCTGTTCACTCTGTATCCCTTCTGTTCACTATATCCTTCCTGTTCCTGTTCACTTATCCCTCCTGTTCACTATTATCCCTCCTGTTCACTCCTTATCCCTCCTGTTCACTCTATATCCCTCCTCTTCACTCCCCTCCTGTTCACTCTATATCCCTCCTGTTCATATCCCTCCTCTTCACTGTTATCCCTCCTCTCACACCTTATCCCTCCTGTTCACTCTATATCCTCCTGTTCCATCATTACCCCTCCTCTTCATATCCCTCCTGTTCACCCTCCTCTTCACTCCATATCCATCCTCTCCTGTTCACTCTATATCCCTCCTGTTCACTCTTATCCCTCCTGTTCACTCCTTTTATCCCTCCTCTTCACTCCATATCCATCATTACCCCTCCTGTTCACCCTCCTGTTCATATCCCTCCTGTTCCCTCCTCTTCCTCCATCATCCTCCTCCACTGTTCCCTCCTGTTCACTCCACTCTATATCCTCCTGTTCACCTCCTTATCCCTCCTCTTCACTCCATATCCCTCCGTCCTGTTCATCCATTTCCCTCTCCTGTTCACTCTATATCCCTCCTGTTCACTCCCCTCCTCTTCACTCCATCCTCCTTTCACTCCTCTTCACTCCATATCCCTCCTGTTCACTCTATATCCCTCCTCCTGTTCACTCCATATCCATCATTATCCCTCCTCTTCATCCATATCCATCATTACCCCTCCTGTTCACTCAATATCCCTCATGTTCACTCCTCCTGTTCACTCCTTATCCCTCCTCTTCACTCCATATCCATCATTACCCCTCCTGTTCACTCTATATCCCTCCTGTTCACTCCTTATCCCTCCTGTTCACTCCTTATCCCTCCTCTTCACTCCATATCCATCATTACCCCTCCTGTTCACTCTATATCCCTCCTGTTCACTCTATATCTCTTTTGTTCACTCTATATCCCTCCTGTTCACTCCTTATCCCTCCTCTTCACTCCATATCCCTCCTGTTCACTCTATATCCCTCCTGTTCACTCTATATCCCTCCTGTTCACTCCATATACCTCCTTATCACTCCTCTTCACTCCATAGACTGCAAACTCACTCTGGCTAGACTGCAAACTCTCCTTCCAGACTCACATCAAACATCTCCAATCAAAAATCAAATCCAGAGTCGGCTTTCTATTCCGCAACAAAGCCTCCTTCACTCACGCTGCCAAGCTTACCCTAGTAAAACTGACTATCCTACCGATCCTCGACTTCGGCGATGTCATCTACAAAATGGCTTCCAACACTCTACTCAGCAAACTGGATGCAGTCTATCACAGTGCCATCCGTTTGTCACTAAAGCACCTTATACCACCCACCACTGCGACTTGTATGCTCTAGTCGGCTGGCCCTCACTACATATTCGTCGCCAGACCCACTGGCTCCAGGTCATTTACAAGTCCATGCTAGGTAAAGCTCCGCCTTATCTCAGTTCACTGGTCACGATGGCAACACCCATCCGTAGCACGCGCTCCAGCAGGTGTATCTCACTGATCATCCCTAAAGCCAACACCTCATTTGGCCGCCTTTCGTTCCAGTACTCTGCTGCCTGTGACTGGAACGAATTGCAAAATCGCTGAAGTTGGAGACTTTTATCTCCCTCACCAACTTCAAACATCAGCTATCCGAGCAGCTAACCGATCGCTGCAGCTGTACATAGTCTATAGGTAAATAGCTCACCCTTTTTCACCTACCTCATTCCCATACTGTTTTTATACTGTTTTTATTTATTTACTTTTCTGCTCTTTTGCACACCAATATCTCTACCTGTACATGCCCATCTGATCATTTATCACTCCAGTGTTAATCTGCAAAATTGTATTATTCGCCTACCTCCTCATGCCTTTTGCACACATTGTATATAGACTGCCCATTTTTTTCTACTGTGTTATTGACTTGCTAATTGTTTACTCCATGTGTAACTCTGTTGTCTGTTCACACTGCTATGCTTTATCTTGGCCAGGTCGCAGTTGCAAATGAGAACTTGTTCTCAACTAGCCTACCTGGTTAAATAAAGGTGAAAAAAAAAAATTAAAAAAAAAAATTACCCCTCCTGTTCACTCTATATCCCTCCTGTTCACTCTATATCTCTTTTGTTCACTCTATATCCCTCCTGTTCACTCCTTATCCCTCCTCTTCACTCCATGTCCCTCCTGTTCACTCTATATCCCTCCTGTTCACTATATATCCCTCCTGTTCACTCTATATCCCTTCTGTTCACTCTATATCCCTCCTGTTCACTCTATATCTCTCCTGTTCACTCTATATCCCTTCTGTTCACTCTATATCCCTCCTGTTCACTCTATATCCCTCCTGTTCACTCTATATCCCTCCTGTTCACTCCTTATCCCTCCTCGTCACTCCATATCCCTCATGTTCACTCTATATCCCTCCTGTTCACTCTATATCCCTCCTCTTCACTCCTTATCCCTCCTGTTCACTCTATATCCCTCCTGTTCACTCCTTATCCCTCCTCTTCACTCCTTATCCCTCCTCTTCACTCCTTATCCCTCCTCGTCACACCTTATCCCTCCTCGTCACTCCTTATTCCTCCTCGTCACTCCATATCCCTCCTGTTCACTCTATATCCCACCTGTTCACTCTGTATCCCTTCTGTTCACTCTATATCCTTCCTGTTCACTCTATATCCCTCCTGTTCACTCTATATCCCTCCTGTTCACTCCTTATCCCTCCTGTTCACTCCTTATCCCTCCTGTTCACTCTATATCCCTCCTCTTCACTCCTTATCCCTCCTGTTCACTCTATATCCCTCCTGTTCACTCCTTATCCCTCCTCTTCACTCCTTATCCCTCCTCGTCACACCTTATCCCTCCTTGTCACTCCTTATTCCTCCTCGTCACTCCATATCCCTCCTGTTCACTCTATATCCCACCTGTTCACTCTGTATCCCTTCTGTTCACTCTATATCCTTCCTGTTCACTCTATATCCCTCCTGTTCACTCTATATCCCTCCTGTTCACTCCTTATCCCTCCTGTTCACTCCTTATCCCTCCTGTTCACTCTATATCCCTCCTGTTCACTCCTTATCCATCCTCTTCACTCCTTATCCCTCCTGTTCACTCCATATCCCTGCTGTTCACTCTATATCCCTCCTCTTCACTCTATATCCCCCCTCTTCACTCCTTATCCCTCCTGTTCACTCCTTATCCCTCCTGTTCACTCCATATCCCTGCTGTTCACTCTATATCCCTCCTCTTCACTCTATATCCCTCCTGTTCACTCCTTATCCCTCCTGTTCACTCCTTATCCCTCCTGTTCACTCTATATCCCTCCTGTTCACTCCTTATCCATCCTCCTCACTCATTATCCCTCCTGTTCACTCCATATCCCTCCTGTTCACTCCTTATCCCTCCTGTTCACTCCTTATCCCTCCTGTTCACTCTATATCCCTCCAGTTCACTCCTTATCCATCCTCCTCACTCATTATCCCTCCTGTTCAATCCATATCCCTTCTGTTCACTCTATATCCCTCCTCTTCACTCCATATCCATTCTGTGCCCTCTATATATCCCTCCTGTTCACTCCATATCCCCCCTCTTCACTCCATATCCCTCCTGTTCACTCTATATCCCTCCTGTTCACTCTATATCCCTCCTGTTCACTCCATATCCCTCCTGTTCACTCTATATCCCTCCTGTTCACTCTATATCCCTTCTGTTCACTCTATATCCCTCCTGTTCACTCTATATCCCTCCTGTTCACTCTATATCCCTCCTGTTCACTCCTTATCCCTCCTCGTCACTCCATATCCCTACTGTTCACTCTATATCCCTCCTGTTCACTCTGTATCCCTTCTGTTCACTCTATATCCCTCCTGTTCACTCTATATCCCTCCTGTTCACTCTATATCCCTCCTGTTCACTCCTTATCCCTCCTGTTCACTCCTTATCCCTCCTGTTCACTCTATATCCCTCCTGTTCACTCCTTATCCATCCTCTTCACTCCTTATCCCTCCTGTTCACTCCATATCCCTGCTGTTCACTCTATATCCCTCCTCTTCACTCTATATCCCCCCTCTTCACTCCTTATCCCTCCTCGTCACACCTTATCCCTCCTCGTCACTCCTTATTCCTCCTCGTCACTCCATATCCCTCCTGTTCACTCTATATCCCACCTGTTCACTCTGTATCCCTTCTGTTCACTCTATATCCTTCCTGTTCACTCTATATCCCTCCTGTTCACTCTATATCCCTCCTGTTCACTCCTTATCCCTCCTGTTCACTCCTTATCCCTCCTGTTCACTCTATATCCCTCCTGTTCACTCCTTATCCATCCTCTTCACTCCTTATCCCTCCTGTTCACTCCATATCCCTGCTGTTCACTCTATATCCCTCCTCTTCACTCTATATCCCCCCTCTTCACTCCTTATCCCTCCTGTTCACTCCATATCCCTGCTGTTCACTCTATATCCCTCCTCTTCACTCTATATCCCTCCTGTTCACTCCTTATCCGTCCTGTTCACTCTATATCCCTCCTGTTCACTCCTTATCCTTCCTCCTCACTCATTATCCCTCCTGTTCACTCCATATCCCTCCTGTTCACTCCTTATCCCTCCTGTTCACTCCTTATCCCTCATGTTCACTCTATATCCCTCCTGTTCACTCCTTATCCATCCTCCTCACTCATTATCCCTCCTGTTCACTCCATATCCCTTCTGTTCACTCTATATCCCTCCTCTTCACTCCATATCCATTCTGTGCCCTCTATATATCCCTCCTGTTCACTCTATATCCCTCCTGTTCACTCCATATCCCCCCTCTTCACTCCATATCCCCCCTGTTCACTCTATATCCCTCCTGTTCACTCTATATCCCTCCTGTTCACTCTATATCCCTCCTGTTCACTCTATATCCCTCCTGTTCACTCTATATCCCTTCTGTTCACTCTATATCCATCCTGTTCACTCTATATCCCTCCTGCTCACTCTATATCCCTCCTGTTCACTCCTTATCCCTCCTGTTCACTCTATATCCCTCCTGTTCACTCCTTATCCATCCTCTTCACTCCTTATCCCTCCTGTTCACTCCATATCCCTGCTGTTCACTCTATATCCCTCCTCTTCACTCTATATCCCCCCTCTTCACTCCTTATCCCTCCTGTTCACTCCATATCCCTGCTGTTCACTCTATATCCCTCCTCTTCACTCTATATCCCTCCTGTTCACTCCTTATCCCTCCTGTTCACTCTATATCCCTCCTGTTCACTCCTTATCCTCCCTCCTCACTCATTATCCCTCCTGTTCACTCCATATCCCTCCTGTTCACTCCTTATCCCTCCTGTTCACTCCTTATCCCTCATGTTCACTCTATATCCCTCCTGTTCACTCCTTATCCATCCTCCTCACTCATTATCCCTCCTGTTCACTCCATATCCCTTCTGTTCACTCTATATCCCTCCTCTTCACTCCATATCCATTCTGTGCCCTCTATATATCCCTCCTGTTCACTCTATATCCCTCCTGTTCACTCCATATCCCCCTCTTCACTCCATATCCCCCCTGTTCACTCTATATCCCTCCTGTTCACTCTATATCCCTCCTGTTCACTCTATATCCCTCCTGTTCACTCTATATCCCTCCTGTTCACTCTATATCCCTTCTGTTCACTCTATATCCATCCTGTTCACTCTATATCCCCCCTGTTCACTCTATATCCCTCCTGTTCACTCCTTATCCCTCCTCGTCACTCCTTATCCCTCATCGTCACTCCATATCCCTACTGTTCACTCTATATCCCTCCTGTTCACTCTGTATCCCTTCTGTTTACTCTATATCCCTCCTGTTCACTCTATATCCCTCCTGTTCACTCCTTATCCCTCCTGTTCACTCCTTATCTCTCCTGTTCACTCCTTATCCCTCCTGTTCACTCCATATCCCTGCTGTTCACTCTATATCCCTCCTCTTCACTCTATATCCCCCCTCTTCACTCCTTATCCCTCCTGTTCACTCCTTATCCCTCCTGTTCACTCCATATCCCTGCTGTTCACTCTATATCCCTCCTCTTCACTCTATATCCCTCCTGTTCACTCCTTATCCCTCCTGTTCACTCTATATCCCTCCTGTTCACTCCTTATCCATCCTCCTCACTCATTATCCCTCCTGTTCACTCCATATCCCTCCTGTTCACTCTATATCCCTTCTGTTCACTCTATATCCCTCCTGTTCACTCTATATCCCTCCTCTTCACTCTATATCCCCCCTCTTCACTCCTTATCCCTCCTGTTCACTCCTTATCCCTCCTGTTCACTCCATATCCCTGCGGTTCACTCTATATCCCTCCTCTTCACTCTATATCCCTCCTGTTCACTCCTTATCCCTCCTGTTCACTCCTTATCCCTCCTGTTCACTCCTTATCCATCCTCCTCACTCATTATCCCTCCTGTTCACTCCATATCCCTCCTGTTCACTCTATATCCCTTCTGTTCACTCTATATCCCTCCTCTTCACTCCATATCCATTCTGTGCCCTCTATATATCCCTCCTGTTCACTCTATATCCCTCCTGTTCACTCCATATCCCTCCTGTTCACTCTATATCCCTTCTGTTCACTCTATATCCCTTCTGTTCACTCTATATCCCTCCTCTTCACTCCATATCCATTCTGTGCCCTCTATATATCCCTCCTGTTCACTCTATATCCTTCCTCTTCACTCCATATCCCTCCTGTTCACTCTATATCCCTCCTGTTCACTCCATATCCCTCCTGTTCACTCTATATCCCTCCTGTTCACTCTATATCCCTCCTGTTCACTCTATATCCCTTCTGTTCACTATATCCCTCCTGTTCACTCTATATCCCTCCTGTTCACTCTATATCCCTCCTGTTCACTCCTTATCCCTCCTCGTCACTCCTTATCCCTCCTCGTCACTCCATATCCCTACTGTTCACTCTATATCCCTCCTGTTCACTCTGTATCCCTTCTGTTCACTCTATATCCCTCCTGTTCACTCTATATCCCTCCTGCTCACTCTATATCCCTCCTGTTCACTCCTTATCCATCCTTTTCACTCCTTATCCCTCCTGTTCACTCCTTATCCCTCCTCTTCACTCTATATCCCCCCTCTTCACTCCTTATCCCTCCTGTTCACTCCTTATCCCTCCTGTTCACTCCATATCCCTGCTGTTCACTCTATATCCCTCCTCTTCACTCGATATCCCTCCTGTTCACTCCTTATCCCTCCTGTTCACTCATTATCCCTCCTGTTCACTCTATATCCCTCCTGTTCACTCCTTATCCATCCTCCTCACTCATTATCCCTCCTGTTCACTCCATATCCCTCCTGTTCACTCTATATCCCTTCTGTTCACTCTATATCCCTCCTCTTCACTCCATATCCATTCTGTGCCCTCTATATATCCCTCCTGTTCACTCTCCTGTTCACTCTATATCCCTCCTGTTCACTCCATATCCCTCCTGTTCACTCCTTATCCCTCCTCGTCACTCCTTATCCCTCCTCGTCACTCCATATCTCTCCTGTTCACACCATATCCCTCCTGTCATCAGAAAGGCACAAGTAGCCTATGCTACAGGACCCGGGGCCGTATGTTTCAATCGTCTCAGAGTCGGAGACAGGGTCTGTTTTGCCTTTTTAGATCACAATTAATAATATTACATGGACAGGGGGACCTGATGCTAGATTTGCACTCCTACTCTGAGACACTTGATACATACAGCCCCTGATGTCTCTAACAGCCTGTCTGTATGTAACGCTAACAGCCTGTCTGTATGTAACGCTAACAGCCTGTCTGTATGTAACTCTAACAGCCTGTCTGTATGTAACTCTAGTCAGTGATGTCTTTCTGTCTGACTTTCATGGCCACTGTAAATACACACCCATTTATATCTAATAAAGAACAAGAAGGATCTTGTTCTTTAACCCCCCTTTCTGCTCTCCCTCCCTCCCCTTGTCCCTCCCTCCATCCCTCCTTGACTGCGGTAATGCCGGTGCCTCCCCCCTCTCCCCAACCCCAAATGATGAATGTGTGTTTACCAGGCACAGCTGCCCCGCTGTATTTAAACTGTCAAGATTAAGCCCCCCCACCCACCCATTTCAATTCAACTCCGAGCCCCCGCTACAATCCCAAATACCCTTGTTAACATATTCTCTCCCCTTTATTTCTTTCTCTCTCACTCTCTTCTTTCCCTCTATCCTTTCTCTCTCTTCTTCTCTCTCTCGTTGTCTCTCGTTCTATCTCTTACCATTCTCTCTCTGTCTCTCTCATTCTCTTTCTCTCTTCCATTAGTGAACTCCAGACTGGGAAGGACATAGTTTAGGACAGGATAGGGCAGACCAGGGAAGGGCAGGGCAGGACGAAGAGAGAGACATTGCGAGGGAAATTAAAAGTGTCATTTTTCTAAACACGTCATAGTGTTCTAAACACGTCATAACGTTCTAAACACGTCATATTGTTCTAAACACGTCATAACGTTCTAAACACTTCGTAGTGCTCTAAACATGTCATAACGTTCTAAACACTTCGTAGTGCTCTAAACATGTCATAACGTTCTAAACACTTCGTAGTGCTCTAAACACGTCATATTGTTCTAAACACGTCATAACGTTCTAAACACTTCGTAGTGCTCTAAACATGTCATAACGTTCTAAACACTTCGTAGTGCTCTAAACACGTCATAACGTTCTAAACATGTCATAATGTTCTAAACACGTCATAACGTTCTAAACACGTCATATTGTTCTAAACACGTCATAACGTTCTAAACACTTCGTAGTGCTCTAAACATGTCATAACGTTCTAAACACTTCGTAGTGCTCTAAACACGTCATAACGTTCTAAACACGTCATAATGTTCTAAACACGTCATAACGTTCTAAACACGTCATAATGTTCTAAACACGTCATAACGTTCTAAACATGTCATAACGTTCTAAACCCGTCATAATGTTCTAAACACGTCATAACGTTCTAAACACTTCTTAGTGCTCTAAACACGTCATAACGTTCTAAACACTTCGTAGTGCTCTAAACACGTCATAACGTTCTAAACATGTCATAATGTTCTAAACACGTCATAACGTTCTAAACACGTCATAATGTTCTAAACCCGTCATAACGTTCTAAACATTTCATGAAGTTCTAAACACGTCATATTGTTCTAAACATGTCAGTGTTCTAAACACGTCATAGCATTCTAAAAATGTCATAGTGTTCTAAAAACGTCATTGTGTTCTAAGCATGCCATAACGTTCTAAACACGCTGTCACGCCCTGACCTTAGAGATCCTTATTTATTCTCTATGTTTGGTTAGGTCAGGGTGTGACTCGGGTGGGAAAATCTATGTTTTCTATTTCTTTGTTGTTTTGCCGAGTGTGGTTCCCAATCAGAGGCAGCTGTCTATTGTTGTCTCTCATTGGGGTTCATATATACAGTGCCTTGCGAAAGTATTCGGCCCCCTTGAACTTTGCGACCTTTTGCCACATTTCAGGCTTCAAACATAAAGATATAAAACTGTATTTTTTTGTGAAGAATCAACAACAAGTGGGACACAATCATGAAGTGGAACGACATTTATTGGATATTTCAAACTTTTTTAACAAATCAAAAACTCCATCCAACCTCACTGAGCTCGAGCTGTTTTGCAAGGAGGAATGGGAAAAAAATTCAGTCTCTCGATGTGCAAAACTGATAGAGACATACCCCAAGCGACTTACAGCTGTAATCACAGCAAAAGGTGGCGCTACAAAGTATTAACTTAAGGGGGCTGAATAATTTTGCACGCCCAATTTTTCAGTTTTTGATTAGCAGAACGGCGACTATACAATAATAATAATAATAATATATGCCATTTAGCTGACGCTTTTATCCAAAGCGACTTACAGTCATGTGTGCATACAGAGTTAGTTAGCTCAACGACGGAAGCACGAGAGGCAGCGAGAGCGGAACGGCGACTATACGAAGAGTTAGCTCAACGACGGAAGCACGAGAGGCAGCGAGAGCGGAACGGCGACTATACGAAGAGTTAGCTCAACGACGGAAGCACGAGAGGCAGCGAGAGCGGAACGGCGACTATACGAAGAGTTAGCTCAACGACGGAAGCACGAGAGGCAGCGAGAGCGGAACGGCGACTATACGAAGAGTTAGCTCAACGACGGAAGCACGAGAGGCAGCGAGAGCGGAATGGCGACTATACAAAGAGTTAGCTCAACGACAGAAGCACGAGAGGCAGCCCCAAAACATTTTTGGGGGGAGATTGACGGAGGTAGGGTTTAGACCTGAGCCAACTCCCCATGCTTACAGTGGGGAGCGTGTTACTGGTCAGGCACCGTGTTATGCGGTGATGCGCACGGTGTCTCCAGTGAGCATTCACAGGCCGGTGCGCTCTGTGCCAGCGCCCCGCATTTGCCGGACAGAAGTGTGCATCCAGCCAGGATGGATTGTACCAGCTCTATGCTCAAGACCTCCAGTGTGCCTCCAGTCCGGTGTGACCTGTTCCGGTTCCACGTACCAGACCTCCAGTATGTCTCCCCAGCCTGGTAAGCCCCGTGGCAGCTCCACGCACCAGGCTTCCAGTACGTCTCCTCAGTCCGGTGAGACCTGTTCCATCTACACGTACGAAGCCTCTAGTGATAATCCACGGCCCGGAGCCTGTAGTGATGATCCATGGACCGGAGCCTGTAGTGATGATCCACGGCCCGGAGCCTGTAGTGATGATCCACGGCCCGGAGCCTGTAGTGATGATCCATGGCCTGGAGCCTGTAGTGATGATCCATGGACCGGAGCCTGTAGTGATGATCCATGGCCTGGAGCCTGTAGTGATGATCCATGGCCCGGAGCCTGTAGTGATGATCCATGGCCTGGAGCCTGTAGTGATGATCCATGGCCCGGAGCCTGTAGTGATGATCCACGGCCCGGAGCCTGTAGTGATGATCCACGGCCCGGAGCCTGTAGTGATGATCCACGGCCCGGAACCTGTAGTGATGATCCATGGCCCGGAGCCTGTAGTGATGATCCATGGCCCGGAGCCTGTAGTGATGATCCATGGCCCGGAGCCTGTAGTGATGATCCATGGCCCGGAGCCTGTAGTGATGATCCATGGCCCGGAGCCTGTAGTGATGATCCATGGCCCGGAGCCTGTAGTGATGATCCATGGCCCGGAGCCTGTAGTGATGATCCATGGCCCGGAGCCTGTAGTGATGATCCATGGCCCGGAGCCTGTAGTGATGATCCATGGCCCGGAGCCTCCAGTGATAATTCATGGCACAAAGCCTCCAGTGATAATCCATGGCACAAAGCCTCCAGTGATAATCCATGGCCCGGAGCCTCCAGTGATAATCCATGGCACAAAGCCTCCAGTGATGATTCATGGCACGGAGCCTCCAGCGACGGTCCCTTGTCAGGAGCCTCCAGCGACGGTCCCCTGTCCGGAGCCTCCAGCGACAGTCCAAAGTCCGGAGCATGCAGCGACGGTCCCCAGTCTGGAGCCTCCAGCGACGGTCCCCAGTCAAGAGCTTGCAGCGACGATCTACGGTCCGGAGGTCCCGGCGACGATCCCGGAGGCGCCACTGAAGTGGGGGGAGGCTAAAGCAGGAGCGGGGTCTGCTTCCCTTACCGGAGACCCACCGAGAGTAGATGCCCACCCGGACCCTCCCCTATAGGTTCAGGTTTGCGGCCGGAGTCTGCACCTTTGGGGGGGATTGGGTACTGTCACGCCCTGACATTAGAGATCCTTATTTATTCTCTATGTTTGGTTAGGTCAGGGTGTGACTCGGGTGGGAAAATCTATAATATATAAGTTTTGATTTTCCTTTTGGGTTTTGTGGGGTGTTATTTTCTGTTTAGTGTCTGTGCCTGAGCTGTTCGCTTTCGGATTTGTTATTTTTATATGAGTGTCTCTTGTAAATAAATATCATGAACATTTTCCACGCTGGCTTTGGTCCACCCTTCCTTCCACCGACGACGAGCGTCACACACACATAGTTTTATTGACACAACATTATGTTCTAAACACTTCATAGTGTTCTAAACACGTCATTATGTTCTAAACACGTCATTGTGTTCCAAACACGTCTTTGTGTTCTAAACACGCCATAACGTTCTAAACACGTCAGTGTTCCAAACACGTCATAGTGTTCTAAACACGACATAGTGTTCTAAACACGTCATAACGTTCTAAACACGTCCTAACGTTCTAAACACGCCATTGTGTTCTAAACACGTCATAGTGTTCTAAACACGTCATAACGTTCTAAACACGTCCTAACGTTCCAAACACGTCATAGCGTTCTAAACACGTCATAGTGTTCTAAACACGTCATAGTGTTCTAAACACGTCATAACGTTCTAAACAGGTCCTAACGTTCTAAACACGTCATAGTGTTCTAAACACGTCATAACGTTCTAAACACGTCCTAACGTTCCAAACACGTCATAGTGTTCTAAACACGCCATTGTGTTCTAAACACGTCATAGTGTTCTAAACACGTCATAACGTTCTAAACACGTCATTGTGTTTTAAACACGTCATAACGTTCTAAACACGTCATTGTGTTTTAAACACGTCATAATGTTCTAAACACGTCATAGTGTTCTAAACACGTCATTGTGTTCTAAACATGTCATAACGTTCTAAACACGTCATTGTCTTCCAAACACGTCATAGTGTTCTAAACACGTCATAGTGTTCTAAACACGTCATAACGTTCTAAACACGTCATAACATTCTAAACACGTCCTTGTGTTCTAAACACGTCATAACGTTCTAAACACGTCATTGTGTTCTAAACACGTCATTATGTTTTAAACACGTAATTGTGTTCTAAATACGTCATAGTGTTCTAAACACGTCATAGTGTTCTAAACACGTCATTGTGTTCTAAATACGTCATTGTGTTCTAAACACGTCATTGTGTTGAAGGTTCCAAGATGGCGTAGCAGTAAGTCGTCCTGTCGTGTCGTGTCCCTTGTATATATTGTTTCTTTTTCGTTTCTACATATTTTTCTTCGCATATCTCTTTAAAAACATTTTGCTAAATCTAAGCTTCCAAATACTCTCCTGCAACCCGCCTCACCCAATGTAGGTATTTTTCCTAAAGTATTTATATTTACTTCGGAACCGAAACCCCTCAACTGAAGCTAGCCAGCTAACCACCAGCTATGCTAGCGGTCTTCAGCTGACCGGTCATCAGCTAACCTTTAGACCGGAAAGCTCTCGCCAGTTCGAACAACGCGACTCTAACCAGAGCATAATGGACCTATTTATTTTTTCATCCCCGGATTCCCACCACAAACGGAACATTTTTCAGCTGGATCTTCACAACTAGATCTTCATATCTAGCTAAACCGCAACCCCGGATGACTAGCGTTGGCTAGCGTTTCCACCCACTTAGCTTGAAGCTAGCCCGGCCAGAGCACCTGTGCTACCACCGTAGCATACTCCTGGGCTACAATACCCGGACCCACGACCGGTCTATCGATGTCACCGCATGAAGAGGAATAAACAGACTCACCCCATCGCGACATCCCCCAAAGGCTAACTCTCTAGCCCTTGCTATCTCCTTGCTTGCTAATTCGGCCTGCTAACTGCTAGCTTGTTTAGCTCCGGTCCGCTAACTGCTACCTTGTTTAGCCCCGGCCTACGAACTGTTAGCTTGTTAGCACAGGCCTACTAACCGTCTGAATCGCCGCGTCCCAAACACTCACTGGACCCATATTTACTTTCTATCTCTTTTCGATTTTTAATTTGTTTATACCTTCCGGAAACCTGCCTCACCCAATGTGATACGGAATCGCTATTATTTTTTATTTTTAGAACACACTCAAAAACCTCCAGAAGCTAACCAGCTAACTAGCTACAAGCTATTTAGTCATTGTTAGTTTTTTAAAACCTGGATAACACTCGCCAGTCCAGCTTCCCTGCCCCATCCACCGCTGCCCCCTGGACACTGATCTCTTGGCTACATAGCTGATGCACGCTGGACTGTCCATTAATCACGGTACTCCATTCTGCTTGTTTGTTTTATCTGTCGGCCCCGTTGCCTAGTCAACGCCATTTTACCTGCTGTTGTTGTGCTAGCTGATTAGCTGTTGTTGTCTCACCTACTGTTTTAGCTAGCTTTCCCAATTCAACACCTGTGATTACTGTATGCCTCGCTGTATGTCTCTCTCAAATGTCAATATGCCTCAACAATATACTGTTGTTCAGGTTAGTTATCATTGTTTTAGTTCACAATGGAGCCCCTAGTTCCACTCTTTATACCCCTGATACCTCCTTTGTCCCACCTCCCACACATGCGGTGACCTCGCCCATTACAACCAGCATGTCCAGAGATACAACCTCTCTCATCATCACCCAGTGCCTGGGCTTACCTCCGCTGTACCCGCACCCCACCATACCCCTGTCTGCGCATAATGCCCTGAATATATTCTACCATGCCCAGAAACCTGCTCCTCTTATTCTCTGTCCCCAACGCTCTAGGCGACCAGTTTTGATAGCCTTTAGCCGCACCCTCATACTACTCCTTCTCTGTTCCGCGGGTGATGTGGAGGTAAACCCAGGCCCTGTATGTCCCCAGGCACCCTCGTTTGTTGACTTCTGTGATCGAAAAAGCCTTGGTTTCATGCATGTCAACATCAGAAGCCTCCTCCCTAAGTTTGTTTTACTCACTGCTTTAGCACACTCTGCTAACCCTGATGTCCTTGCCGTGTCTGAATCCTGGGTCAGGAAGGCCACCAAAAATTCAGAGATTTCCATAGTCAACTATAACATCTTCCGTCAAGATAGAACTGCCAAAGGGGGAGGAGTTACAGTCTACTGCAGAGATAGCCTGCAAAGTAATGTCATACTTTCCAGGTCCATACCCAAACAGTTCGAACTACTAATTTTGAAAATTACTCTCTCCAGAAATAAGTCTCTCACTGTTGCCGCTTGCTACCGACCCCCCTCAGCTCCCAGCTGTGCCCTGGACACCATTTGTGAATTGATCGCCCCCCATCTAGCTTCAGAGTTTGTCTTGTTAGGTGACCTAAACTGGGATATGCTTAACACCCCAACAGTCCTACAATCTAAGCTAGATGCCCTCAATCTCACACAAATCATCAAGGAACCCACCAGGTACAACCCTAACTCTGTAAACAAGGGCACCCTCATAGACGTCATCCTGACCAACTGGCCCTCCAAATACACCTTCACTGTCTTCAACCAGGATCTCAGCGATCACTGCCTCATTGCCTGTATCCGCTACGGAGCCGCAGTCAAACGACCACCCCTCATCACTGTCAAACGCTCCCTAAAACACTTCTGTGAGCAGGCCTTTCTAATCGACCTAGCCCGGGTATCCTGGAAGGACATTGACCTCATCCCGTCAGTTGAGGATGCCTGGTCATTCTTTAAAAGTGACTTCCTCACCATTTTAGATAAGCATGCTCCGTTCAAAAAATGCAGAACTAAGAACAGATACAGCCCTTGGTTCACTCCAGACCTGACTGCCCTCGACCAGCACAAAAACATCCTGTGGCGGACTGCAATAGCATCGAATAGTCCCCGCGATATGCAACTGTTCAGGGAAGTCAGAAACCAATACACACAATCAGTCAGGAAAGCTAAGGCCAGCTTCTTCAGGCAGAAGTTTGCATCCTGTAGCTCCAACTCCAAAAAGTTCTGGGACACTGTGAAGTCCATGGAGAACAAGAGCACCTCCTCCCAGCTGCACACTGCACTGAGGCTAGGTAACATGGTCACCACCGATAAATCCATGATTATCGAAAACTTCAATAAGCATTTCTCAACGGCTGGCCATGCCTTCCGCCTGGCTACTCCAACCTCGGCCAACAGCTCCGCCCCCCGCAGCTCCTCGCCCAAGCCTCTCCAGGTTCTCCTTTACCCAAATCCAGATAGCAGATGTTCTGAAAGAGCTGCAAAACCTGGACCCGTACAAATCAGCTGGGCTTGACAATCTGGACCCTCTATTTCTGAAACTATCCACCGCCATTGTCGCAACCCCTATTACCAGCCTGTTCAACCTCTCTTTCATATCGTCTGAGATCCCCAAGGATTGGAAAGCTGCCGCAGTCATCCCCCTCTTCAAAGGGGGAGACACCATGGACCCAAACTGTTACAGACCTATATCCATCCTGCCCTGCCTATCTAAGGTCTTCGAAAGCCAAGTCAACAAACAGGTCACTGACCATCCCGAATCCCACCGTACCTTCTCCGCTGTGCAATCTGGTTTCCGAGCCGGTCACGGGTGCACCTCAGCCACACTCAAGGTACTAAACGATATCATAACCGCCATCGATAAAAGACAGTACTGTGCAGCCGTCTTCATCGACCTTGCCAAGGCTTTCGACTCTGTCAATCACCATATTCTTATCGGCAGACTCAGTAGCCTCGGTTTTTCGGATGACTGCCTTGCCTGGTTCACCAATTACTTTGCAGACAAGAGTTCAGTGTGTCAAATTGAAGGTCATGCTGTCCGGTCCTCTGGCAGTCTCTATGGGGGTGCCACAGGGTTCAATTCTCGGGCCGACTCTTTTCTCTGTATATATCAATGATGTTGCTCTTGCTGCGGGCGATTCCCTGATCCACCTCTACGCAGACGACACCATTCTATATACTTTCGGCCCGTCATTGGACACTGTGCTATCTAACCTCCAAACGAGCTTCAATGCCATACAACACTCCTTCCGTGGCCTCCAACTGCTCTTAAACGCTAGTAAAACCAAATGCATGCTTTTCAACCGATCGCTGCCTGCACCCGCATGCCCGACAAGCATCACCACCCTGGATGGTTCCGACCTTGAATATGTGGACATCTATAAGTACCTAGGTGTCTGGCTAGACTGCAAACTCTCCTTCCAGACTCATATCAAACATCTCCAATCGAAAATCAAATCAAGAGTCGGCTTTCTATTCCGCAACAAAGCCTCCTTCACTCACGCCGCCAAGCTTACCCTAGTAAAACTGACTATCCTACCGATCCTCGACTTCGGCGATGTCATCTACAAAATGGCTTCCAACACTCTACTCAGCAAACTGGATGCAGTTTATCACAGTGCCATCCGTTTTGTCACTAAAGCACCTTATACCACCCACCACTGCGATTTGTATGCTCTAGTCGGCTGGCCCTCGCTACATATTCGTCGCCAGACCCACTGGCTCCAGGTCATCTACAAGTCCATGCTAGGTAAAGCTCCGCCTTATCTCAGTTCACTGGTCACGATGGCAACACCCATCCGTAGCACGCGCTCCAGCAGGTGTATCTCACTGATCATCCCTAAAGCCAACACCTAATTTGGCCGCCTTTCGTTCCAGTACTCTGCTGCCTGTGACTGGAACGAAAAAAATCTGAAGTTGGAGACTTTTATCTCCCTCACCAACTTCAAACATCAGCTATCTGAGCAGCTAACCGATCGCTGCAGCTGTACATAGTCTATTTGTAAATAGCCCACCCATTTTCACCTACCTCATCCCCATACTGTTTTTATTTATTTACTTTTCTGCTCTTTTGCACACCAATATCTCTACCTGTACATGACCATCTGATCATTTATCACTCCAGTGTTAATCTGCAAAATTGTAATTATTCGCCCACCTCCTCATGCCTTTTGCACACATTGTATATAGACTCCCCTTTTTTTCTACTGTGTTATTGACTTGTTAATTGTTTACTCCATCTGTAACTCTGTGTTGTCTGTTCACACTGCTATGCTTTATCTTGGCCAGGTCGCAGTTGCAAATGAGAACTTGTTCTCAACTAGCCTACCTGGTTAAATAAAGGTGAAATAAAAAAAAAAAAAAAAAAAATTGTGTTCTAAACATGTCATAGCGTTCTAAACACGTCATTGTGTTCTAAACACGTCATTGTGTTCTAAACACGTCATTGTGTTCTAAACACGTCATACTGTTTTAAACACGTCATTGTGTTCTAAACACGTCATTGTGTTCTAAACACGTCATACTGTTTTAAACACGTCATTGTGTTCTAAACACGTCATACTGTTTTAAACACGTCATTGTGTTCTAAACACGTCATTGTGTTCTAAACACGTCATTGTGTTCTAAATACGTCATTGTGTTCTAAACACGTCATTGTGTTCTAAACACGTCATTGTGTTCTAAACACGTCATTGTGTTCTAAACACGTCATTGTGTTCTAAACACGTCATTGTGTTCTAAACACGTCATACTGTTTTAAACACGTCATTGTGTTCTAAACACGTCATTGTGTTTTAAACACGTCATTGTGTTCTAAACACGTCATTGTGTTCTAAACACGTCATTGTGTTCTAAACACGTCATTGTGTTTTAAACACGTCATTGTGTTCTAAACACGTCATTGTGTTCTAAACACGTCATACTGTTTTAAACACGTCATTGTGTTCTAAACACGTCATTGTGTTCTAAACACGTCATACTGTTTTAAACACGTCATTGTGTTCTAAACACGTCATTGTGTTCTAAACACGTCATTGTGTTCTAAACACGTCATTGTGTTCTAAACACATCATACTGTTTTAAACACGTCATTGTGTTCTAAACACGTCATTGTGTTCTAAACACGTCATTGTGTTCTAAACACGTCTTCGTGTCTACAGAGGGGAGTCTACTGTTTTAAACACGTTATGTCGTTGAGATGAGGCATTGCCTATTGTAGACTCCCCTCTGTAGCATGGCATCAGTGAATAGAGAAATAAAGCTCTAAGATTGCTACCTGGCCAATCCACGGTGTTGTTTCAACAGAGCAGTGTCATGAAGCTGTTGGGGGTCTGGACTAACTCGTTCCATGGTAACACACAGTGTTAGTGTAGGATAGACAATGTGATTGTTATGGTTGAGGCCTGGGACCAGACTTCTCACTTATCTCGCTGTCTGGTGAGACCCAAACTTTACACTCAGGCCAAGGACGGAACCATGAATATCCCAAGGGTTATGGGACAGTTTTATGACTGTGTATAATACCATTTATCAAGGGCGAACAAGAGACAAGACAACCATATGCCCCAATGTTAAGCTATGCCCCCCTGTTAGGCTCTCTACAAACGGCCAATGGAAAGTGAAGCCTTTACCTCTACTCCTCCTTGTGACTTTACATCCTCCTTTTCTGGACGTTGTCTGGTGTTGGCACACCCGCTGACACTCCAAATTAATATTTATCACACAGTCAGATGATTCATGGAGAGGTCACTGCGGGGACCCACAGACGCAGGCTGCAGGATGCCTGTGTAAGGTGTCTGATATGATTTACATGACAGTATTTCTGTGGTGTGCGCCAGTGAAATGTGTCCCCCCCATGCTGCTCCTACACATCCCAGACGTTTCTAATGCTGTTTTACGGGCTGGTAACAGCCCGAGCATATCTCCCTGGTCCTGTCGATTAAACCGAGGTGACTCATAGGGAGCACACACCCACAGGTCTCACAGATTTTTGTATCATAATGCAGGTGGCCAGGAGGAAAAAGGGAGGGAAAGAGAGGAGGGTACAGAAAAGACACCTCTCCTCCATATGCCTGCGCCTCATGGCCACCCTGTTTCTGTTCGACCCGTTAAGGAGGCGGCCCGGGGGAATGGACGATGGCAACGTGTCCTGGATCCATACACCATTCATTAAACAAACAGAGAGAGAGTGAGAGAGGGAACGGGAGAGAGAGAAGAAGGGAGGAAGAGAGAGAGAGACAGAGACAGAGAGAGAGAGACAGAGAGAGAGAAAGAGGAAGAGAGAGAAAGACAGAAAGAGAGAGCGAGAGCTAGAGAGCGAGAGATGAAGAGAGATGAAGAGAGAGAGATATATATATAGATAAAGAGAGAGCAAAGGTTAGAGAGTGCGAGAGCAGGAGGGAGGCGAGGGACTGAATACCAGGCCTCATGTCCAGTCTCAGCGTAGGAGGCAGGATGCCCTCTAGTGTATAAATGCAGCAGTACATGATGGGGACAGAGTTAGGATCCTGAGATATACAGTTTCTTTGTGTGTTGTGGTTCCACCACTGGTTCTTATCCTTTCACCTCCACTGGCTGTTACGCTACAGACTCTCCAGACCCTATGAACCAGCAGGCTTTGTGTGGTTTGGCATGGGCATTGGGCACACTTCTACCTTTTAGCCTAGTAATGCCAAAGCCTTACATTAGTCTGTGTCTTTCTTTCCTTCTTTCTCTGTCCCCCCCCCCTCTCGCCCTCTCAGCGCTCCTTGGCGGGGGCTTGTAAAGGAGGTTTAATAGAAATGAATATAAATCTGCGAGTGACAAACTCCAGTCGTAGCAGGGAGCGTTGCAACGGGGGCCAAAAAGCACACGCTGCACCGCTGGGCAGTAAAAAGCAGGACCTCCAAGGCTTCTGGATCTCCTGTGACGCTCCCCTGCTGGCACTGCCCACTGGCTAGTCCCAATAGAGTAGACCACTAGACCTCACAGAGTAGACCACTAGACCTCACAGAGTAGACCACTAGACCTCACGGAGTAGACCACTAGACCTCACGGAGTAGACCACTAGACCTCACGGAGTAGACCACTAGACCTCACGGAGTAGACCACTAGACCTCACAGAGTAGACCACTAGACCTCACAGAGTAGACCACTAGACCTCACGGAGTAGACCACTAGACCTCACGGAGTAGACCACTAGACCTCACAGAGTAGACCACTAGACCTCACAGAGTAGACCACTAGACCTCACAGAGTAGACCACTAGACCTCACGGAGTAGACCACTAGACCTCACGGAGTAGACCACTAGACCTCACAGAGTAGACCACTAGACCTCACGGAGTAGACCACTAGACCTCACGGAGTAGACCACTAGACCTCACAGAGTAGACCACTAGACCTCACGGAGTAGACCACTAGACCTCACGGAGTAGACCACTAGACCTCACAGAGTAGACCACTAGACCTCACAGAGTAGACCACTAGACCTCACGGAGTAGACCACCAGACCTCACGGAGTAGACCACTAGACCTCACAGAGTAGACCACTAGACCTCACAGAGTAGACTAGTAGACCACTAGACCTCACGGAGTAGACCACTAGACCTCACAGAGTAGACCACTAGACCTCACAGAGTAAACAACTAGACCTCACAGAGTAGACCACTAGACCTCACGGAGTAGACCACTAGACCTCACGGAGTAGACCACTAGACCTCACAGAGTAGACCACTAGACCTCACAGAGTAGACCACTAGACCTCACAGAGTAGACCACTAGACCTCACAGAGTAGACCACTAGACCTCACAGAGTAGACCACTAGACCTCACAGAGTAGACCACTAGACCTCACAGAGTAGACCACTAGACCTCACAGAGTAGACCACTCGACCTCACAGAGTAGACGAGTAGACCACTGGACCTCACGGAGTAGACCACTGACCTCACAGAGTAGACCACTAGACCTCACAGAGTAGACCACTAGACCTCACAGAGTAGACGAGTAGACCACTAGACCTCACGGAGTAGACCACTAGACCTCACAGAGTAGACCCCTAGACCTCACAGAGTAGACCACTAGACTTCACGGAGTAGACCACTAGACCTCACAGAGTAGACCACTAGACATCACAGTGTGTCTGGAATGGAACCGCACCAAAGCTTTATTTGAACAGTCTCTACAAAGACATATGGAACGGGTGGTTGTGGATCTGTGACGTGTCAATCTACAAAAGACCCTGACTCAAACTGCCTCCCAAAAAGTCAGCCTGGTATCTCTTACCACAGACACTGTGTGATACATACAACCCATACACCCATGAGTTTGGCAACACTAAGCCTAGGGGGCAATGTGCATGAGAGAGGAGGAAGACACAGTAAGAGGAGCTATTCTCTTGACTCTACAAGGGCATCTGCCACTGTCTTTTCCAGACAAGTTCTACAACTGAGCGGCTACAATGGGCCCACTCTGTGTGGAGCCATGGTGAAGATTGAAGAGCCATTTGGGAAAGTCTGTCTGAAATTACCCACAACTCTGAGGTGTGGCCCTGGGCACATGGAACGGATTACACTCATCATAGCTTCCACATTAAACCATCTTAAGAACTGTTATTACAAAAATATGAAAAAAGTTATGACTCCCATCATGCCAATATTGTATAATTATTGCAGAATTATTTCCAATCTAAAATTACGATTTAACAAATTCCTCTGAGGACAGTTGGATACTATGACGTTTTGATCTATTGCAATACACGCAATCACTCATATTTTTTTCCCCAAATCCACAGTGCTTGTTGTTTTTTGAGTGTCCATGCGGTGGCAGTGTAAAGGTTCCAGTTGACATACACTCTACTACACACACACACACACACACACACACACACACACACACAGTAACACTTCCCCTTCTCGAAATGGATGATAAACTTACGTTTAACCGTTAAAACAACAGGTTGGCCTCACTCCCGAATTACAGGCTGCAAATGTTCTTTCAATTCCTCTTAGAATAACGGAATGATAGATTTAGCAGACCCCCTTCCCAAAAGAATAATTCTGTCCGACATACCCCCCGACGTATCACATTGGAGAGATGGTTTTAGCAGCTTTCCCTCCCCATATTTTTTCCATTTCGAACGTGTTGAAGTCGGTTCTCTATTTTCCATACCTCGGCAGCTGCATTATGATTCATTTACAGTTATTCCAATGGACACGTTGTAGGGCACAAATGAAAATGATTGGAGAACAAATCTCTATCGATAGAGGCTGTAACAAGAGTAGGCCTATATCAAATGTACAATACATTTACAAGCTTGAAAGACACGTGATGGATCTCCTATTTCATCTGTTGAAACAAATAAGATACTATACACACACACATTCAAATCAAATGGTATTTGTGACATGTGCAGAATGCAACAGGTGTAATAGACCTTATGGTGAAATGCTTACTTACCAGCCCTTAACCAACAATGCAGTTTAAAGAAAAACAATTGTTAAGTAAAAAATAGATAAGTAAAAAATAAAAATAAACTAATTAAAGAGCACCAGTAAAATAACAGTAGAGAGGCTATATACAGGGGGTACCGGTACAGAGTCAATGTGCAGGGGCACAGGTTAGTCGAGGTAATTGAGGTAATATGTGTAAAGGCTTCTAGGAGTAGTGGGTGGAGGAGTCAGGCGCAGAGAGCAGGGTAGTTCAAAACATGGATCTTTATTCCAAGAAAAGAGTAACGGTCACGCCAAACACAAGGGCACATAAATACCAAATCCAACAAACAAGACGACACTGTCCGGAAAAAAGGAATCCACAATAATCCACACACCAGGAACAGGAAAACAAGCCCACACAAAAGCAGGCGGGCCTACCGGGTTTAAATAGCCCAAAACAAAACCCAAACAAGAAACAGGTGAAACTAATCAGACAAAACTAACTGAAACAGAAAAGGGGATCGGTGGCAGCTAGTAGGCCCGAACAGGAAGAGGCACCATCTTCGGCGGGATTCGTGACAATATGTACATATAGGTAGAGTTAATGTGACTATGCGTAGATAATAACTGAGAGAAATAGCAGCAGCGCAAAAGAGGGGGTGGCTGTTCAGGAGTCATGGAGGTAGAAGCTATTAAGAAGACTTTTGAACCTAGACTTGACGCTCCGGTACTGCTTGCTGTGCGGTAGCAGAGAGAACAGTCTATGACTAGGGTGGCTGGAGGTCTTTGTCAATTTTTAGGGCCTTCCTCTGACACCGCCTGGTATAGAGGTCCTGGATGGCAGGAAGCTTGGCCCCAGTGATGTACTGGGCCGTACGCACTACCTTCTGTAGTGCCTTGCGGTCGGAGACCGAGCAGTTGCGATACTAGGCAATGATACAGCCAGTCAGGATGCTCTCGATGCTGCAGCTGTATAAAATGTTGAGGATCTGAGGACCCATGTCAAATTTTTTCAGTCTCCTGAGGGTTTTTCTTAATTTTTTAAAATGTTGTTGAATAATATCAAATTTCAAATCAAATCAAATTTATTTATATAGCCCTTCGTACATCAGCTGATATCTCAAAGTGCTGTACAGAAACCCAGCCTAAAACCCCAAACAGCAAGCAATGCAGGTGTAGAAGCACGGAGTAGACCACTAGTGAAGACATCAACACTATGAAATAACACATATGGAATCATGTAGTAACCAAAAAAGTGTTAAACAAATCTAAATATATTTTAGATTTTAGATTATTCAAAGTAGCCATCCTTTGCCTTGATGACAGCTTTGCAAACTCTTGGCATTCTCTCAACCAGCTTCATGAGGAATGCTTTTCCAACAGTCTTGAAGGAATTCCCACATAAGCTGAGCACTTATTGGCTGCTTTTCCTTCACTCTGCAGTCCAACTCCATCTCAATTGGGTTGAGTTCGGGTGATTGTGGAAGCCAGGTTATCTGATGCAGCACTCCATCCCTCTCCTTGGTCAAATAGCCCTTACACAGCCTGGAGGTGTGTTTTAGATCATTGTCCTGTTGAAAAACAAATGATAGTTCCACTAAGAGCAAAACAGTTAATATTGAGGTGTGTCTGTTACTT
Organism: Oncorhynchus keta; assembly: GCF_023373465.1. Lineage (NCBI taxonomy): Eukaryota > Metazoa > Chordata > Actinopteri > Salmoniformes > Salmonidae > Oncorhynchus > Oncorhynchus keta. The sequence continues at coordinate 72,290,626 of NC_068439.1, forward strand.
GAACTCTGTGAAGCATTTATTTGGGCTGCAATTTCTGAGGCTGGCAACTCTAATGAACTTATCCTCTGCAGCAGAGGTAACTCTGGGTCTTCCTTTCCTGTGGTGGTCCTTATGAGAGCCAGTGTCATCATAGCGCTTGACTGTTTTTGTGACTGCACTTGAAGAAACTTTCAAAGTTCTTGAAATTTTCCACGTTGACTGACCTACATGTCTTAAAGTAATGATGGACTGTCGTTTCTCTTTGCTTATTTGAGCTGTTCTTGCAATAATATGGACTTGGTCTGGTCCTTCTGTAGCTCAGTTGGTAGAGCATGGCGCTTGTAACGCCAGGGTAGTTTGTTCGATCCCCGGGACCACCCATACGTAGAATGTATGCACACATGACTGTAAGTCGCTTTGGATAAAAGCGTCTGCTAAATGGCATATATTATTTTTATTATATTACCAAATAGGGCTATCTTCTGTATACCACACTTACCTTGTCACAACATAACTGATTGGCTCACACACATTAAGAAGGAAAGAAATTCCATGAATTAACTTTCAGCAAGTCACACCTGTTAATTGAAATGCATTCCAGGTGACTACTTCATGAAGCTGGTTGAGAGAATGCCAAGAGTGTGCAAAGCTGCCATCAAGGCAAAGTGTGGCTACTTTGAAGAATCTCAAATATTAAATATTAAACACTTAATATAATATATAAAACACTTTTTTGGTTACTACATGATTCCATATGTGTTATTTCATAGTTTTGATGTCTTTACTATTATTTTACAATGTAGAAAATAGCAAAAATAAAGAAAAACCCTTGAATGAGTAGTTGTGTCCAAACTTTTGACTGGTACTGTATATTTCAGGCTTAAGAATCAGAATCTATTAGCGATCCTTATCCTTACAGATACGTTCGTACATTTGAAGTGACCAGACAAATTACTTAGACAATGACAGTATTACATGAAAAATCCATGTGTGTTCATTCTCGTCAAATCTCATCAAATCAGCCATGATATTGATGGTGATTCACTCTCCTCTATTTCACAGTGGATAATTCTCCATGAAAAAAATTACTAGAAGCCCCACTCCTGATCAAGCTGGGTGGCTGTCCTGGCACCACATTACAGAGCATTACTCCTGCATAGTGTTAATGGACTTACTTAAGCTCCGGGGTCCTGACTTATGTTTCCCAATGAATTAAAGCGTCAGGAGTCACAAATCACAGTGGTGGGATAGGTCAGGATGGAGAGAGAGAGATCGAGACGTGGAGCCTTTATACTCATACTGTTCCACCTCACCGGGAGCCTCTGTGTTGGGGCCCGGGGCCCACAGCGGTCACTGGTAATGGTTTATTCCCCGAACGGGTGAAACTGTTTCCACTGGTCCAACCCTGTATGGACCAATGTTACAGCCGCCCACAAGTTACCCCGTTCTTGTCCCTCCAGTAACCCCCCCCCAGCCCCCATTCCCCCTTTCTCTGCATCCTGGCAAAATGGTAACATTTACTCAGCTAAATGAATGAAGCAATTCCATAATACCGCAGACCTCTGCATTTCCATATTACATCATATGATACTCCCCTTTCACAGGTCTCTTATGCCGCTAATGTATAGCGTTACTTGGCTGCGCTGGGCTGTAACCCGATAGCTAAATGGGACAGAATTTGGCCCGGACAGACGCAGAGGTCGAGAGGAGAGGAGGGGAGGAGGAGGGGGGAAGTAACCCCCGCTAAACGAACACTTTTTATTAGACCTCATTAGGTGACCGAATAACTCAATACTCTGGAATCATTAGCGGTTAGCCCACCACTCTCTCCCACCACTCTCTCCTCACCCGCCCCTTTGCCAAGGCATGCTAATTAAGCCAATGAAATCGTCATCGTCGAGGACAGAGGGGGCCACACACGCGCACATTTCTCTTCCGCCGAAGACCTTCACCATGGAGCCAATCTCCTTCTCTACTTGGTTTCCCTCTCCTGACTCCGGGTGAGGTCAGAGAATGGTTGAGTCAGAGCAGCTGAACCGACCGCTGTTAAACAGTCAAACGCTAAATGCCTCTACGGCGCTATGATCAGGTGGCCTGAGACACTGGGCGAGAGAGACAGAGCCAAGAGACGTCCACTCACTTACTCAGTTCCCTTAACTCACTCTCTAAATGTCTCTATCTGTATCTCAATCGGTCTCGGGCGGTGTCTTGATGTCTCGCTTCACTCACTCATTAGAGTGAGTTTTTCTCTCTTTTTATTTCCAGAGAATGCTGATAACATCACACTAATTGTTGTCGGTGAAACATGATCTGTTCCACACCTGTGGCTCATATGGGACCGCTCCTGTTGGTGGAGTGAGTGACCCTTCTCAGTCTTCACTGCTCACCCCTGAGACCCACCCACTCAAAAATGCCATCCACTCCATATGACAATCCAGGAAAACATGGGTCAGTTGACCATTCTTTACAATCTGAACCTCCAGTCCAATATGTTAAAGGAGTTGTTTATGAGAACACTTAAATATAAAAATATACAGACTCCGCAAGGCATAGTTCTAAGTCTGTGGGCCTCCCAAGACCATACATAGCAGCAACCCACTGGGCAGAGATTTCAGTTCAGCGTCTAGTTTTAAATCCAATCAGTTTTGCACGTTGATTCAATGTCATCACATAGATTTTTGGGGGTTGAAATGATGCTGAAACAACATTGATTTCACTCGTTTTTGCCCAGTGGGAATTAACATGCCATTAGTAAGACCTCATGCTCTGTTTTCAGTGGCCAGTGGAGTAGCTGAGTCCAAATAACAGCTACAGTATGGCTCCATTTCAGCTTTTTTCATGTCTCTTTGATTCATAAACTTGCGTCACAACAGAGAAATGACAATTATATGACCAGAATATTGTATTGAGATTTATCTAGTTGTTTTCATAGTTTACTGAAAATAGGCTGTCACATAATTTGATAATCAGTTATATCATATATCTGAGCTAGAAACAGATCACAACACACTATAGCGGCAGGTACCCTAGTGGTTAGAGCGCTGGGCCAGTAACCAAAAGATTGCTAGATTGAATCCCCAAGCTGACAAGGTAAAAATCTTTTGTTCTGCCAAAGAACAAGGCAGTTAACCCACTGTAGGCAGTCATTACAAATAAGAATTTGTTCTTAACTGACTTGCCTAGTTCAAAAAATAAATAAAAAAGCATAAGGATATCTCTCCAAACGAATAATGTCTGTATGTGCTCTGAAAAGACATTGACCGTTAATGTTTTCCCACAAGTGTAATTAATCACCACTTACCATGAAGTGGTTATACATAGGATATGACCCATTGCTTTTGTCAGTAGCGCTGTGCTATCAGTAGCATCCTGTTGACTCATCTCCAGGCTAATTGTCCATGATCTTAAAGTAAGTCGTTGTCGTTCTCCCCTTTGTCTTTTGATCAGTGTTGGGCTTAGCTGGACAAAGGCTAATAATCAAGGTTGGTAAACTGCCCTCTGTGTTCCTGTCCTAAGCAGTGATGACGTGCTACGGGCTGAGTGAGTAAACTCAGGATAGCATTCATTGAGTACATAAACATACCAGTAGATCATCTCATTTTTGTAGAGGTTGATATATTTTTTTTGTGAGGGCAAATTAAGTCTGAAATTTAAAAGTGAAAATTACTAACTTTAGAAGCCTTTTTAAAACTCAAATACACTACAAGTTTGCATTTCTCAGCAACAAAAGGGTGATCCAATTAAGATCCTACACCTGTAGCATGTCTGTAGGATATTACCTTAATGCCTTGAGTATATGTAGGATATTACCTTAATACCTTGAGTATATATAGGATATTACCTTAATGCCTTGAGTTTATATAGGATAGGAGAGTACCATGAGGATGCCCCCTCCCTGTCTGTTTTTCATCACTCTTTGTTTGATGAAGTCTGATTATGAGTTAGTTCTTTTGAACTAGACATGCAAGAACTGTACTTAGTCAAAATTATCACTTGAAGCTTTACTTTAAAATATTTGTGAGAAAGGAGACCTGATTATTACTAAGATAGACTTATGCATGAGAAGAAAAAACATTGTAATATATCTGTTGACACGTGTCAGCTAATTGTGAAGATCTTGACGTTTTGCTGTCATAAATCTATTTTTATATTATTTGTTTTGAAATGTAAAGGAAAACAGTGTGCTCATTGGGCTCTTTCACACACACACACACACACACACACACACACACACACACACACACACACACACACACACACACACACACACACACACACACACACACACACACACACACACACACACACACACACACACACACACACACACACACACACACACACACATATATATATATAAAGGGTCGACACTCAGTGTTTTTTGGCAGCTTGCTAGTTTATTATCATCTTATGGAGCCAAGAGGGGGAAGGTGGGCGAGGAGGAGGGTGGTGTGTGCTGTTGTTTTGCGCTGTGGCTTGCGGCGGCCTGTGATGTAGCCAGTACTGTTTGGAGCCTTGTGAGAAAGGAAACACCAGGAAGATCAATACATCCTCTGCGTACATTTCCAGCAGAGTGTGACGTGCGTGTGGGGAAGCCAGCTCTGGCCCAGGGATACTTTCCTTATTATGGATTTGACACGAACTTGGCCTCGGGCCCTCCACAATGTGATAAATGCATTATTTGATCTTCCTGTCTTTGTTAACCTCCTTGAGGCCGATTGGAGGTGAGTCCCCTCTCTCTCGATGTGGGGCACATCACTACCTGCTAGATTGAGGTAGTTGATTAATTAAGTATAATAACGGTTGTGTTAATAGTTATCTCTTCACAAGGCCCTATACCTCCCCGCATAGGACGTTTGGAATGTTCCAGGCTGCATTTTAGGCACGTTAGTCAACTACACTTATTATGTTGACGCACAAGGCGAGGTATCGCTGAGGAGGAGAGCACTGAGCATTTTAACAGCTGCCTGGTATGGGCCATGGCATCTTATCTGTATTCCCGGTTTGAGGAAGTAAAGCAACTGTGTGGTATTTGTTTGTGTGCACGTGCATGCATGTGTGTGTTTGTGTGTGTGTCTGTGTGTGTGTGTGTGTTTGTCTGCACGTGCATGCATGTGTGTGTTTGTGTCTGTGTCGGTGGAGTTGGAGGTCTTCTAAAAATAAATAAATGGTCAATAGACTGGGACAACGACAGGGAAATCATCTCTGGATGTTTAAGACGTCAGAGCCGTTGGACAGGATTCAGGCACTCATTGTTCTTAAAAAAAAACAGCACCAAATTTAGATCCCCAGGTTGTGTGGGTAGTGTCAACTCTGGGTCAGAAAGTCATCACGGCATACAATCCTAGGGACCAGGCAATACAAAATATAGCCAAGACTTTGGCTTCGTTTTTTTCTCAGTAAAAGACAGCACTGCTTTAGTCAAGTTTCGAGTTTTAATGTCACGTGCAGTGAAATACCGATCTTTCAAACTCCAAACCCATCGATGTAATAACAATGTAGCACAAAAAACAACATAAGGTAGATCAAAACACACAATAAATAAAAATAAGAACAGGAGAAAGTAAGAAGGTATGTACATGGTCAGTTTCAGTACCATATTTACATGATCATTTGCTGTATTCGGCTACACTGTCATCTAATAAGGTATGCATCAGTTCTGGGTTCAAATACTATTTGAAATATTGTCAAAAACTTAAGCTGTGCCTGATTGAGCTTGCCAGATGAAAGGTCCCAAAAGTACAAGCTCCGCCCACCTGGCACTCCAGGAAGACTCCAGCTAACGCTTAAAGTATCTGAAAGATTTGAAATAATATTAGAACCCAGGCTTGGTATGCATGTTTTATACTACAAAGGCCCTCAAAGAGACCTTGCTTGCACCACTTGAGCTCAATGCTTCAAAACACAAATGTTAGAGTGGACGCTCAATGTAGTGTTCAATGGAGCCTCACCCCAGCAATGTTTCAGTCCCTGTGACCTGCTGCCCGTGAACCAGCACCACCCACCACTCAGACTATCTTCCCATGTTCTTTCAGAGTTTAAACTCTGTGGAAAAGAGAGGAACAAAGAGTATATAAAAAAATCATTGACTTCAATAAATTCTGTAGTGGGATTCCATGGTGGGTCCAGTGATAGCAATAACATTTGTATCATAAAGGAGATATTTCTTGCCATTTTCATGACCTAACACTAAAAACATTTATCTTCATTTTGTCATTTGAGAGAAAGGCAGCCAAGTTGTGAGGTGAAGCAGACCTGAGAAAACAATGTAAAGTAGATGGCCTCCTCTCCATGTAATCTTTATGAGACCTTATTATTGGATTTTCCTGATTTTGTTTTGGTGAGTCTTGAGCTCCTAGCCTTGAGAGAGGCCTGTCTCTACCAGTCCAACCGGAAGTCTGGTGTCTGCTACCCTGCTCTGCTGCCATGGTTCCCTCCTCCTCTGGCTGTGGTGAGTGTCCACAGGCCAAGCCTGGCCTCTCCGGCCTCGCAGTATATCACTCCAACCTTCAGCCCATCCTACGCAAAGCTTTAGTTGATGAACATCCTCCTTCTCGCAAAAATACCAAACAAAACCCCCAAACACTGGGCGGGAGTGATTGACCTGACCCCGAGGTCTGAGGACTCTATGTCAGACATGGCCCTTCAGAAGCCCGACTGACTCCCTCTCTCTTTCTCCACAGACTTTAAATATGGAGCCTCGCCTCCACATAAGCCGTTCACAACTGACCAAACCGATTGCTAGCGATACCAGATATAGGTCGCTACTCTGGTCGCGACTCGTTAAAATACCTTGTGGACTTTTCTTTATTGTGCGCTCTTCGTGCCCAGAGGCCAAATCATCAACAAATTCACTCCCCGGACTTCTGACATCACTCATTTCTGGTTGACGGACCATTCAAATTTAAAAAAGGGATTTGTGGGAGAAAAAAAATATATAAAAAATTAACAAAATATATAGGGGATAGCAGCGTAGCCTAGTGGTTTTAGAGCGTAGGACTAGTAACCGGAAGGTTGCAAGTTCAAACCCCCGAGCTGACAAGGTACAAATCTATCATTCTGCCCCTGAACAGGCAGTTAACCCACTGTTCCTAGACCGTCATTGAAAATAAGAATTTGTTCTTGACTGACTTGCCTAGTTAAATAAAGGTCAAATAAATTGTCCATGGAACGGCCTTAGTGCCTTTCACTATCCCAGAGAATTCTGGGAAGGCAGTAAATTACAGTATGTGCAGTTTTTTTCTTCTTCTGTCTCTCTATTCCCCCAATGATCCATTATATGACAGGGAATCGTGGACCTGGAGTTGAGTGGACTCGGTTGACTCTTCAGAAGACAGTGTGTTCCCTCCCCATGCACCTCCTTTCAACAGAATAAGAGAGATTTGGATGTGCAGAGCTCTACTCAGTCCCTGATGTCAGTGATGACTTCATCCAGAAGGTTACAACAGGCCCTAAACACAGCTTGGAGATGCTGAATGGAGAGAGAAAAATAAAGGAAGGAGCGATCAAATTGTAATTTTTACCCCCCAGTGGTATGTTTCTCCACACTTCCTCAAATATTCTCCTTATGATTTATCATATAGTGCAGAGTGGACCAAAATGGACCAACAGGCGAGGTAACTACATTTGCAATGTAAGTTTATTGAGCATTAGAGTTTATGGTCCCTGCTAGGTTAAAAAAATCTCTTTCAAGTGAGAATGTTGATTGTTTTTGGTGGTGTACGTATAATTTCTGCTTACTCTTTTTCTCAATTAAAATAAATGTGGTTCTCATGCAATATACTCATTGTAACTTTACTAAATCCTCCTGTCTTGTAGTCTTCCCTCCCTACAAGCCCAGCCTTCTGGCCCGGGGGTTCCAGTCCCTGGAGAAGGCTAGATTAGCTAGTTTGCGATGAGATGGTGACAAATACCCAACAGTCCTCTACCTTACAGTCCTGAATGGGGGTCTATGACCGATACGAGGGTGGCTTGGATAAGGAAAGGAAGCAAAACAAAACAAAAATGGAGAAATTGGAAGCAGGAAACACACTATCCATTTCATACCCCCTTCCATTTACCCTGCCACCTGTTGGACATGATCATTACCAAGGAGCTGTGGAGCTAAGGAGGGGGCTAAGCCAGCCACATTTATATCACCAAACCTGGACAAAACTGTCTAATTATCCCCAACGGCCCCCAAGCTCTGGCCCCCAGGCCAACTCAGGCCCCCTCAGGCCCCCTCTCTCCTCACTGATCCAGCCCCATTTGCCAGCTTGGCCCGGGGCCGACACTGCAGGCTGGTGTCTGTAAGCAGTCTAAACACATCTTAATGACAGCTCTCTTTCAATCCCCAGGCTGTATAATTGCCCAGTGTAGCTTACAGACGGTCTGTGGGCGCTCGTCCAAGTCAGTCGTAAGGAGGGTCAAGGAGAGGTTTACTGGAACATTACAATGTATGTGGGCCCTAAATAAAAATGGCCGGATTATTTACAAATGGTGAGGGCTTGTGTTATGTTAGTGATGTCTTGATCCAAACAAGTGGTGAATCTTGGGATCTCAGAATGACGTACTACGGGCGAGTTGAAAATACATGGTGTCAAGTGTCTGTGCACTTCTTCAAGGATTACTTGTGACACTGATAGGACTCATAGAACATTGTCAGTGGTCAGTTGCGTGGGAGTGTTTGGCATTCTTTGAGTGAGTCTAATTCTACTTTGCATGTGACTAACTTCTGAGTTAATTGGCCATCTGCAAGGAAAGTCTTTGGTTGGGAAAATATTGACATTGATGACCTGTCTTGGTTGGTCATTACTAAAGAGCAAATGTCAGAAAAATGTGAATAATTTGCACCTATGCAGACTTTTTAGTGAACCGTAAAACCATAACAGTTTTAAGTAGGATTAGTTATGGAGAAAATACTTTCCAGTTAAAAGCCAAAACACAACATAGTACCTTTACAATGAATAGGGCATCTAACCGTCCAGTAGCCTAACCTTCATGCCTCTGTATCCCTGTCCCATTTATCGGTTGACTGGACTCACTGCAACTGTTTTCTCAGGGAATTATGAAGTGTGTCCACCAGTAAACCAGGACAAACAGTTGCCTAGGCCCCCCAAACCCCCACACCCGGGATGGGGTATTAAGGTCTTAATTAGGACGCAAGGGGAAAGATTCAAAGTGCTCCAATTGGAAACCTGAGCCGCTCGTCTTCCCCAGTTCAAGGCTAATTGCTGAAAGGGATCTAACTCTAAGAGGTACTGGGAGACAGGGGAAGCATGTAATAAGTCATTGATGTGAGGCCATTTCTAAATACAATTTCTGGGCTAATTTAGAATTCTAACTCATTATACAGACAAGGTTTATAAAGTACATCTCCAGACCATTAACTCTAATAGGAGGCTCATTTACCAGACTAAATATGTCATTTGAAGTTCATTCTTCATATCAAAATAGCCAAAACATATACATTACCGTAGGTGGTTACTACTATTATGATAGTACCTCTAGAAATATACAAATTTGTGCTTATACAAATTTGTACACCTAAAAATGTGCCTTTAGAAGTGAACAAGCAATTACCCAGTTAGTGTCTTCCTCATTATTGTCCACCTCCCCACAGAAGTGGCACAGTTGGCTCAGGTCATCAAGCAAAACATAATGTCAAGTAGTCTATACATCTTTTCATGTATTTTTGTCACCCGCGTATCGGATGTAGGAAAAGAGATAAGAGATAAGTTGAGTGTCCTGTGAATATGTTTATGTATATGTACTGTACATGTGTGTGTATGTGTATATATATATCATAGTTTTGTTTATTATACTATTATACATTTGTTCTTATTTTTTTAATCTATTATTATAACAGTTTACTGTGATTATGGATATGTGTAACAGTATACTTTTAAACCGTCCCCTCGCCCATACCCGGGCGCGAACCAGGGACCCTCTGCACACATCAACAACAGTCATCCACAAAGCATCGTTGTTACCCATCGCTCCACAAGAGCCGCGGCCCTTGCAGAGCAAGGGGAATTACTACTTCAAGGTCTCAGAGCAAGTGACGTAACCGATTGAAACGCTATTTAGCGCACACCGCTAACTAAGCTAGCCGTTTCACATCCGTTACATATGCACTCATGTTGACTTACATATGGGGAATGGGGGATTTCACCAGGCAAGAAAATAGTCTTGCCGACCCCCCCCGCTAATTTAATTAATTAATTTTAAGGCTAGAGTCAAATACTTTCTGTGGCACACACTACTGGTCAACATGAGCTACCAAAATGATTCAGAAGTGTGCAAGGCCTTACAGTCCCAAAATAGAAGGGGTGGGGGTAGAATTTCGGCAGGCAAGAAAATAGCCTTGCCCCCTCCCCCCCTTCTAATTTCCTTAATTTTGTGGCTAGTCAAATACTTTCTGTGGCACACATCAGAGTTAAATACTTTCTATAGAACAAACTTCACGTAACCGAAATTTGAATTCTGTCAGGGGGAGCTTTAACGGCACAACACCTGGAAACCCGACTTTGAATTGCATCGGATTCTACGTCTCACAGAAATTAGCGTTTGAATCAGGAAAGTTTCCTCAAGATCTCGACAAGCCAGAATGTTTAATAAAATGATTGGTTGTCCGGTGCGGTTGGTCCTTTTGACGGTAGGAATGTGAGCCAATATATCCAAGTATAATTACATCCACTTTTCAAAGCGCTGGTAGTGTGTTAAGATTTATATCACCTGAAGCACGAACAAAACCATGTAAACACGTGCACGAGCTCGGCAAGTATGCATGCATCTTGTGCACAAATAGTGTTCGTCTCGCATTCATACCGCCAAAAGGACCGACCGCAAGACAACCGACAAAGTACTTTTTTTTGTTTTTAAATGTATTCAACATTCTGTCTTGTAGAGGACCTGAGAGGAGACTTTCCTGATTCAAACGGGCAATTCTGCCCGACATAGAATTCAATGCAGTTCAACATCGGGTTTCCGGGCAACAAAAACAGGGGTGTTCCAAATCGTGTAGCTACCTCATCCCATGTGTCCAAAAAGCAATAACCAATTAGAAAAACATACGCAGCCTACTGTAGCAAGCCAATGTGTAGTCTGTGCCAAATATTTTCCCCATTCATCACTAAATATGGCTGCAATAGGCCTAACATCTGTGAACATAAACAAGTACAAATGCCATACATCACAACAATTCAAGTGCACTGAGTCAATTGAAATACAACAACCACACAGAGCAAATATATTTGATAGGGTTAGATTGTGTTTTTGCAACACATAATTACGTGATAATTAGGAGGCCTGTGTTTATAGGAATTAATTTGATTGATTTAAGTTAGTTGCCTACAAAATAGCTACATTCAGGAATTCTAGAGAGAGTTTGAAATTATTAAGGAGGATGACTACAATGATAAGGATATTACTGCTGCTGACTGTCTAAATGAATCCACACATCCAGAGTTACAGCATGGATAATGACCACACAGTGAAACAAAACAATTCCAGTTAATACCAAATATCATGTCCTCCCACATGACATCATTCTCAACACATCTGTTTCTGGATAAATGGCCAGATTTGTATGAACAAAGGAGGAGCGCAGCGCTGCTGTTCAAAATTCTACAAGACCTTTTGAGGGTAGTTTAATGCAAGCCTGCCCCAATAAAAACATAAAAGTCTTTCACAAACTTTTAGAAACGCTTGTTCAATCAATAAAAAGTAAGACATCCTCTACTCTTTATTTGACTGATGATCTCTTTGCTTTGTTTTAGGATGAGACAATACAACGAGCTGAATGAATGAATGAACCAGACATGAGCAGAATATCCCCTCCCTCCAGCTTTCGTTATCAAGGTAAGTATTTTTTAATGATTAGAAATGATTTGCCAGCCTGCTCAAAACATCAAAATGTCAGCTCGTTCATCTCCCCAAGTAAAAGAGTGATCCCCAGCTTTTGAAGCATTTATAGGCCCATGTGAATGGGGGTAAAAACATTATACAATTTCCACTTGAAATAGGAAGCTGGAGTCTTCAGGGAGACACTAAATTGAAGCTAAGGCTGTGCTTGATGGACCACAGGATATGCCTGCAAATTTAGTCATATCAAAATGGCGAAAAAGTCTGTTAGTGCCCATTCATATAAACTGAATGGCTTGTAATGTTCTCAGTTCCTTGGAGGATACTTGCAAGGTTGAGGAAAGACTGCAGGAAGAGCAGAATGGTTTTGACATAACTTTATTTTAGTGCACTACTGGTTTTCTCTCCTCCCCGCGGTTTAATGTTGTATTCCACTGGGTCCCGGAAAAAAGCTGCCCAGTTAGTCCCTACTGCTCGACTTTAAAAGGAAACGCTATCTGAAGACAGGTGAAAAACAGAAAGAAAAATACACCCAGCCCCTCTCGCCTGTAGCCTTTCCCTCTCTAGAGAGTCATCATCTCCCAGTGCCTCAATGTAATGGCTCAGGCCCGAGGTTTACATTTAGCCAGAGAGGAAGTTACAATGATAAAATAATATCCACTCACCTTTGAAACCGTAATTTACTTGATTAAAAAAGTTACACTTACGTATTACAGGTGTACGTTGTGTTTTTTTGTTGATACGTGTGATTTCATGTGAGGGGATATCTGGTTTTGGTTTTCAGGCCCCAATTGCAGTGTTTAACTGTTTAATAGACTAGGTCCCGCTTCGGGGATCTCCTTGCCGGAAGTGGGAGCGTTTGAAACCACACAGGAGATGCTCTAGAGGGGGAGAAATTAGGAAGTCTTCACTTAGCCTGGCGTAATGAAGTGAGCCGATGTGCACTGCTGTAAGGTTTAACATGTTCCCTTTTTTATTGGAGGAAGGAGGTTGGGGGTTGAAAAGTAAACAATGAGAAGGTCTGCAGACGCCTCAACTGCTCCCCACGCGCTTCAAAGGACCTTCCATATGTTTTCGATGTTACCTTCATTTGCTCTAATGTGTCTCTGCCACTCCGAAATCTGTTCATTTAGCATTTTGTAAACGTATATGTCGTGTTGTGGAGAAGTGAAGACACCCACCATCTGGTAACTACAAGTGCTTGTCGTTGTAAGATTAATAGAAGGGTACTGGCTTGTCAATGGTATCCCAAACACCACTAAGTGCTTTATGGGTTCATCAGACACTTCATCTTGCAGTACAATAAATAGATAAAACACAGGAAACAAAACCATCCCGGACGTGCCCCATTTTTCTTCCCCATGTTATTCCAACAATAATTATCGGACAATTATCAGGGTGTTAACCTTCAAATTGTTCAAATTTAATCATATAAATCGATACAAATATCTAGCTGGCCATATCTGGTTAGTTTCAGTAATGTTTATCAATGAATGCAACCACTAAAATCAACTAGACATAAAACGTTAAGGCATTGTGATGTTTCTCTTAGTCAGCTCCGCCCCTTATCATTATCAACCAAAGAGAAATATGCACAACCTAGGAACCGTGCAAGAAGAGGCCAAACATGGAACGTACTGCAAAGGCTCTGGCTTCACTTTATCATAGCCATGGCGTTCATAGAATAGTTTCATTGTTACCTTTCTATGGTTTGTGAAGCCGTAACCTCGTTATTCTTTACTTAAAGATAATCAACGGTCCTCTCTGGGCCAGATTTTACAGGACACAATATTTACACATCTGCTTTAATCATGGTGGTTCATTTATTTTAAGACTATTGAAATAAACTGACGAGAGTATTACCAGCTGGCTAATAGAATACATTTTAAAAAACAGCGAGCATACAAATGACATGGCAACCGTTAGTTAGTTGCCATGGTGCAGCACTGTTCATGAGGCATTTCAAAACAAACATAATTGACGGGTAGCAACTACACGGAGGAGTTGAGGATTGACCGCAACATCTGTGTGGATCTGGGAACGGAGCGTCAGCTGAGGACTATGCTTCATCTCAATCACAGTGACGTGTGATTATGACAATACAGAATCATGGACTTGCAGGTTATTAAAACTAAACAAACTGTGTTGGTTCAACAAGTAGATACAGGAACAAAAACATGAATAACATGTACTACTGTTACAAACTGTTACTGTACCAGTAGATAGTAGCCAGAGTCTTTGTATTGCTCATCTTAACACTTTCCCACATTCATTTATAGCACCAGATGATGAAGCAAATTTGTCTTAAACATCCGTAATTCTCTTGGACACTTACATTTTTTATCTGTCTTTTATTTATAAAAAACAAATGGAAACAAAAAAAGTTTGCTACACACTTTCTATACCGAACTAAAATATAAACACAACATGCAACAATTTCAACTATTTTACTGAGTTACAGTTACACACTCCCTCCGTTAGAGTGACCTTTTATTGTCCCCAGCACAAGGTGTACCTGTGTAATGATCATGCTGTTTAATCAGCTTCTTGATATGCCACACCTGTCAGGTGGATGGATTATCTTGGTAAAGGAGAAATGCTCACTAACAGGGATGTAAACAAATTTGTCCCCAAAATTAGAGAGAATTAAGCCTTATTTGTGAATAGACAATATATGGGATCTTTTATTGCAGTCATGAAACATGGGACCAACACTTTACATGTTGGGTTTATATTTTTGATCAGTGTAAGAAATAAGCGAAATGTTATCTGAATGTGAGGAAAGGCATAAAAAGCTCCATGAAACCAAACTGTTTCAATCTCTTAACGTGCCATGACCGTGCACCATCTGTTTTCCCCCCAAGCACATTGGGAAACCAACAGCGAGGTCCACTGCGATGCATAACCTCAATAAATATTGCTGAGATCCTCTGGGACGGCCCCCAATTTGTCCGGCGCTGATTCATCTGGGAACTACTAGAGCAAGACATTGACCATTAAGTCGCTCCATCTGAAACACATCAGTAAACACACACATAAATCACACAGAGCCCATCGTGATGGGAGGATAGGGAGGAAGCCCTCTTCTCCAAATGGTCTTGTGGTGGGGACGACTGTATAGTGCTAACCACCGGAGATGGCAGAGGCAGTTCTGAGTGTGCTAGTGTGGATGAGTTACGGGAGCCTGTCCTCAAACAGTGGTGCCCAAACAAGGAAGCTAGGCGCCTCCAGATGTCCTGCTGGCCTGATGTTGTGCAGGGGATGCTGGGAATACGGCAGTTTGCCACGCGACCTCACAAGTGGGAAGAAAACATTGGATTTGAAAACAACTGATGCTCTGACCTAATTTAAACGTAATCCATTCAGTTGTCTCTCTCCCCAGATTTCCACCATTGAATTGAATGGTCACATGAAGAACTACTGTTTGGATCATAGCTTCAGAGAAGGGTCCTTGGTGTCTGAAATACTGTTGGGGTGCAACATCCAAACTGTGTCTCTACCTCAATCATATATTGTTTTTTGGGAATGATCATTTTAATGTCAGTGAACATCAGTCATTTTCTATGTAGACTGCTTAGCATGGACACACTTACACAGTTACACACACACACACACACACACACACACACACACACACACACACACACACACACACACACACACACACACACACACACACACACACACACACACACACACACACACACACACACACACACACACACTCTAATGCCTAAATATAATTCATCATCAAATCCATGTGCAATGACAATTTTATTGTACTCGTAAAAAAAAATTTAAAAGCCGTTAAGCACATTGTATTTTCAGCACCAGATTTCTAAAAAGGTTTAAATTGTACTCAAAAAGCATTGAGATAAATGGATTGGAGTATTCATGAGTCTGATTTTTTTTTCTGAGTGAGGGAATTTTCCTTTGCTCTGCCTTGCCAAGAGCAGGAGGGGAAAAGCAACTCTGTTCAACTATTTGTCAACTCCCATTAGAAACATTTAATAGTAATACAATTTATGGCCCCAGTTTCCAAAGGATACTGCCAGTAAAGTTCATCACTGTGAATGCAGTAGTAAATGCTACCATTGTTTGCCCATTATGAATTATTGTCAAGCTGGGCACCTAGGTTTTTGGAATTTACAGCACTGCTGATTTTAGTGACTATTTTATGAAAACCTACAGATCCAGGGGCCAGCGAAAGAAAACTTCTCCTATAGGGGATGGCATATCTATAGGGAACACGTGTGAATGGATTCCCCTCCACCAAAATTCCTCAAATCAATTACACAACAAAACATTATTCCTCAAAAGGAATAGGGAACTTTTAATGCTAGATCCGCTCTCCTTTCGCCAGGACGAACAATGACAGTAGCAGACAATCCACTGAAGCAGCTCTTCCAATACTGAGTTCCCATGTGGTACCGCTGCTCAACTCATTTCTGGAGGTTAAGCATCCATGTCACATTTCATCTCTGTCACCTTTCATTTCATAGCTAGCAAAACCTTTACATATTGCACATAGATTGAATGTTTTGTTATTTATTATTGTATTGTAGTGACTATTGTAAATATGTATTTTTCTGGCAAGCAAAGATGAAGATTGAGATATTTCAGCTGTCCTGTTCTGTTTCCCTCTCAGTTCTTTATAACAGCAACACTCACCATCTCTTTTTGGGCTACCTTTCCCATGGTTCCATTACATGAAATATATGATAAAATATGTTACTCATACCATGGACCACAGTTCAAAGTGTAAACCTTTTATTGGACTGTGTAGAATTGCCTGTAATAAGGTCATTAAAACACAGCCCAGTGGATGCTGAATCCGACAGTACGGAGGGGAGAAGGGAATCGCAGGCCAGGTGACTTATAGCCCATAGAGGAGCAGTAAAATACCAGTGATGAATTAGTATGTATTTTTCCCAATTTATTTTTTCCCCATTTTTTTTTCTCATCCTGACACAGGGAAGGACGTGCTCTGTGTTTTCTTTAGGATGTGCAATCTTCTCCTCTTCATCCATCTCAAATCCTCCTGCTGAATCCTCAAGCCATCATAGAGGATTTAGAGGCCTTCGGCGGCTGTTATGGCTCCCAGTAGTATCGCTCTCATGATACCTAGCGGCGACTCTGCAAGGTCAGGGAGGAAAATCAATTTGGCTGAAATAAATGGTACTCCGGAAAAAAGAGAGCGGGAAAAAAAGCAGGCAAACTTCCGCAATTCAAGTTTCATATGGGACATCAATCAATTCTCGTGCTCTCTTTACTATAATTACTGGAGAAATGTTATAAATTCTGCACCAATTTTCATGTGAATTTTGTCTTGTATGCATAAAGCGCTTCCTCTGTTGCAGGAGAGAATGAGTCACTTGTGCTCTATCGGGTCATTATCTGTCTCTCATTGAGGAGATCCAGTGAGAAAATCAAAATGTTCCTTTCTCTGTGTTAAGTGAAATGGACATACTGCAGTATATCGACACAGTTGAAAGATACCATAATATATTATCTTTAGAACATTTAAAGGTAAAAGCTCTATTCAAGTATAGTAGATAGCAGCCCTGTTATAAACTTTCAATTCTTATTTATAAAACTATAAAAGTTTATTGTTTCAGTGGAAGGCAACTGAATTACAAATGCATGTACATTATCAACTCATGTACGTCATCAACTCATGTACATCATCAACTCATGTACATCATCAACTCATGTACATCATCAACTCAAGTACATCATCAACTCAAGTACATCATCAACTCATGTACATCATCAACTCATGCACATCATCAACTCATGTACATCATCAACTCATGTCATCATCAACTCATGTACATCATCAACTCATGTACATCATCAACTCAAGTACATCATCAACTCATGTACATCATCAACTCAAGTACATCATCAACTCAAGTACATCATCAACTCAAGTACATCATCAACTCATGTACATCATCAACTCAAGTACATCATCAACTCATGTACATCATCAACTCATGTACATCATCAACTCATGTACATCATCAACTCAAGTACATCATCAACTCATGTACATCATCAACTCATGCACATCATCAACTCATGTACATCATCAACTCAAGTACATTATCAAGTCAAGTACATCATCAACTCAAGTACATTATCAAGTCAAGTACATCATCAACTCATGTACATCATCAACTCATGTACATCATCAACTCAAGTACATTATCAAGTCAAGTACATTGCAGTTTGGCTCAATCAGACTTCTGCAGCACAGTGGTAATGGATGCTCTTTATCACTAACAATGTGAAAAGGCTAACATAAGAACGCTTGAAGAGTTCACAAAAATGGCTTGGGGACCACATCTTAGCACTGCAAAATGGAATAAGGGATCGCCGTATACCAACAACTTCACACTCACCCACACAGTTACACATCTGCACACATGTAAATTGCATTATGTACCAGGCCCTTCCACAGAAACCTATGTAATTTATATGCCAATAAATCTATCCCCTTCCTGAAAACTAAAACTGAAGTCTTAAGGGTGGCACAAAAGAAAAGGTTTCCTTTAAAAGAAGAAAAGGAACAACCCCCAGCTCTATCTTAAATCTGTCACAGCAACACCACTGAGTGCTCGGACTCTTTCTTGGGAGGGTTATGCTGTTGGGACTGAGCATTGAGTGGCGCATAGGGCTACTGTGTGTTAGTAAGTGAATTAATATGGAAGTGTCCCCAGTGAATGTGGGGTTATTTGTGACCGGGGTAGGGATGCTGTTGGTGGTCAGATAGCTAACAGGTGGCAGTAGGACTGATGGATTTGTTGACACCGTCTGAGAGAGAGAAAAAGTATTTACTCTGCAATTCATTCAATGGCTCAAGAGTCCAAGAGACTGTATAGTGACACAGTATTGTAGAGTACAACTTTACTCCACCCTTTCCATTTTTGGCGGTTTTCGGTGCTCAAATCGACTTAATCTGTTCCACATTTCTGGTTCTTAATAATAATATGTTACTTCTGAATTTAGGCAGCATATGTCTGCTATGTGATAAAAAACGAATATGACATTATAGTGCCAAATAAGTCAAATGTCACCATATTAACGCATAAGTAATATGTCACCATAATTACATATACTGTAACTAATATGTCATGTTTGATGACATATAATAGATAAATGTCTCTATGTCACTGACTGATAACTATTATGTCAGCTTAGATGACATATACAGTGCATTCATGAAAGATTAGAGACCTCTTAACTTTTTCCACATTTTGTTAAGTTACAGCCTTATTCTACAATGGATTAAATAGATTTTCTAGACACACAATACCCCATAATTACAAGCAAAAACAGGTTCTTTGAATTTTTTGCAAATTTATACAAAATCAAAAACTTAAATATCACATTTACATAAGTATTCAGACCCTTTACTCTGTACATTGTTGAAGCACCTTTGGCAGCAATTACAGCCTTGAGTCTTCTTGGGTACTTCTTCCATTTAAGAATGATGGAAGCCATTGTGTTCTTGGGGACCTTCACTGCTGCAGAATTGTTTTGGGTACCCTTCCCCAGAGCTGTGCCTCGACACAATCCTGTCTCCTAACTCTACGGACAGTTCCGATGACCTCATGGCTTGTTTTTTTCTCTGACATGCACTGTCAACTGTGGAACCTTATATAGATGGATGTGTGCCTTTCCAAATCATGTCCAATCAATTTAATTTACCACAAGTAGACTCCAATCAATTGTTTGTGGCAGGCTTACAAAGATGGCGCAAAAAACAACATTTGAGAGTGTGCTGACCCTGGTGCTAGAGGCGGTATGCAGCTGGAGGTTGGATGTTTGAAGGGGTACGGGACTATAAAACGTTTGGGGACCACTGCTCTAAACCAAGTCTGTTGTGACTACTTCAGAGCCAACATTGACCAAGAGGTCATTGTACCTGGCCCTTAGAGAGTCATTTGGTAAACAAAGAATGTATTTCAGCAAACATATAGCTATGTAAGTCAGGTTTGTGAGGACAGAGGTGTGCAGATTGGGAATTTTCAGAACTGTTGTAGGGTTCAACCAAACAGTCAGCAATTCCTCAGGCTAGAGACAATGTCAGGGAAATCATGTTCTCTGGTTTGGCACTGTAATTATTTGGATCTAGGAGGACCTTTACTTTGGCCCAATTCCTACCCTCGAACATTTCATTAGCAAAAGGCGGGAGTCTTGTACTCATGTTCTTCAAACGAGCAGTGGGGAATTCCTCAATGTAAGTAATGCTACCATCGCAGATGTTTTACAGGTGGGCCATAATGTGTGACAACAGCTCCAACTACAGTAAACTGAATCCAATGGGCCGTTTATACACATGTGTTCGTCAACGTTTTCCCTTTGGACACACTGGATCTCTCTGACATGAACTTTCCAATAGACCTAGCTTCAACCCAAAGGAAACCGTTTATTATAACTTCTAAAACATATAATAATAGTACAAGGAAACCTCAGATTCCTGCCTGTGACCTTAAAGGGAATGTGGGAGGAATTTTACAGCACTATGAAAGGTAAAGGTTCTAGTTTTCCTGCAAACGGAAGAAGAAAATATCTTGCCTGGCTTACAATGCAGTGAATTCAAGTATTTTAACAAGTGACTACTTATACGAGAGTTCAGCTGTTCCATAAGATGTCCCTCTCGGTCGGCAGAGTTGCTGCACGTGACTGTTAGAGTCCCGGGAAAGGGGAAGAGTATTGGGAGCCTTGAATAGGGTATTGAACTCTGAGGTGGGCGACTTCTCTATACGATCATTTCAGATTTAATTGTGGTGGATACGGCTGTTGAATTATGGCCTTTTCGGACGGCAGACTGACAGCATGACAGTTTCATAGGGAGAGAGAGGATGTTAAAATGGAATCCTGGCCAAAGGATCATCTGCAAGGAGTCTCTTGAAATGGCTTTGGAATCGTTACTTATAGCACCATAGTCCTGATCTCTTTCAGATCGACATACCAAACCTACTACCAATGGCTTGTGTTTGAGAGATGCTTTATACTTTTTTTGCTTTTTACATACAATGTAAAGTAGGGAGTATTGATGTATGCTATGTCGATGAGTTAATGTTACCAGTGACAAAATACTTTAAGTACCTGTTTAAGTTTTCTCATGTGTCAGTTTCTTGTGTTATTTTTGGGATGCAGCCTTATCGTGTCTTGTTGTTTAGAGCCATAACGGAGACACACTGTATGTCAAAACTAAGTGGCATAAGTATAATGTCACCTAAAGTGACAAGACTGCTAAGGTTAAAAAGTCAACATTCTGACATATTTCTAATGAGATAGGTCTGGTGGCAGGGAATGCCAACAGGTATCGTACTGCATAACCTTACCTGGGGATAAGCAGAGGTTTAGTTCAACTGTTTCTGGCATGCATTTTGGACCACTATACTATCACCTTGCACCCATGAAAAAATACAGTTGAAGTTGGAAGTTTACATACACCTTCGCCAAATACATTTAAACTCAGTTTTTCACAATTCCTGACATTTAATCCTAGTAAAAAAAAATCCCAGTTTTAGGTCAGTTAGGATCACCACTTTATTTTAAGAATGTGAAGTGTCAGAATAATAGTAGAGAGAATGATTATTTCAGCTTTTATTTCTCTCATCACATTCCCAGTTTGGCAGAAGTTTACATACACTCAATTAGTATTTGGTAGCATTGCCTTTAAATTGTTTAACTTGAGTCAAATGTTTCATGTAGCCTTCCACAAGCTTCCCACAATAAGTTGGGTGAATTTTGGCCCATTCCTGACACAGCTGGTGTATCTAAGTCAGGTTTGTGATGGCCACTCCAATACCTTGACTTTGTTGTCCTAAAGCCATTTTCCCACAACTTTGGAAGTATGCTTGGGGTCATTGTCTATTTGGAAGATCCATTTGCGACCAAGCTTTAACTTCCTGACTGACGTCTTGAGAGTTTGCTTCAATATAGCCACATCATTTTACTTCCTCATGATGCCATCTATTTTGTGAAGTGCACCAGTCCCTCCTGCAGCAAAGCACCCCCACAACATGATGCTGCCACCACCGTGCTTCATGGTTGGGATGGTGTTCTTCGGCTTGCAAGCCTCCCCTTTTCCTTCCAAACATAACAATGGTCATTATGGTCAAACAGTTCTATTTTTGTTTCATCAGACCAGAGGACATTTCTTCGTCCCCATGTGCAGTTGCAAACCATAGTCTGTTTTTTTTATAGCGGTTTTGGAGCAGTTGCTTCTTCCTTGCTGAGGAGCCTTTCAGGTTATGTCGATATAGGACTTGTTTTACTGTGGATATAGATACTTTTGTACCTGTATCCTCCAGCATCTTCACAAGGCCTTGCAATACATCCACATGTACACCTCCAATTGACTCAAATTATGTCAATTAGCTTATCAGAAGCTTCTGATGCCATGACATCATTTTCTGGAATTTTCCAAGCTGTTTAAAGGATAGTCAATTTAGTGTGTGACCAACTAGAATTGTGATACAGTGAATTATAAGTGAAATACTCTGTCTGTAAACAATTGTTGGAAAAATGACTTGTGTCATGCACAAAGTAGATGTCCTAACCGACTTGCCAAAACTATAGTTTGTTAACAAGAAATTTGTGGAGTGGTTGAAAAACACATTTTAGTGACTCCAACCTAAGTGTGTGTAAACTTCCCACTTCAACTGTACCTTTTGAAACCTTTGCCTTCTGCTGTGTTACTAACATTAAACCATATTTTATGGATTATTATGGCACACTTACGCCACCCGTACTCCATTGTGGTTAACACTTCAATTCTGTGACATCCCCAAAAGCTATTATGTTGGAAGAAAACCTTGTATCTCCAAATTTGATATTACTGATTACTGATACAATTACAGCTAAATGTATATTTTAAAATATTGTAAATAATTCACCCCCATTGCTATGGCAAACATAAATTAGTAATAAAAAAAAGCTGTATTGATGCCTAAGGTGTTCCCACCAAGTAGTGACTGAGATGAGAATGCCTAAATACAAACAAGCATCTACAGTGCCTTCCGAAAGTATTCAGACCCCTTGACTTTTTCCACATTTTGTTAGGTTACAGCCTTATTACAAAATGTATTTTCCCCATCAAACTACATGCAAAATCCCAAAATGACAAAGCAAAAACAGGTTTTTAGAAATTTTAGCAAATGTATTAAAAACTGAAATATTACATTTACGTAAGTATTCAGACAGTTTTCTCAGTTGTTTGTTGGTGAATCTTCGCCCCAGTCTGAGGTCCTAAGAGCTCTGGAGCAGGTTTTCATCAAATATCTCTCTGTACTTTGCACCGTTCATCTTTGCCTCAATTTCGACTATTCTCCCAGTCTCTGCAGCTGAAAAACATCCCCACAGCATGTTGCTGCCACCACCATGCTTCACCGTAGGGATGGTGCCAGGTTTCCTCCAGACGTGACGCTTGGAATTCAGGCCAAATAGTACAATCTTGGTTTCATCAGACCAGAGAATCTTGTTTCTCATGGTCTGAGAGTCTTTAAGTCCAAGCGGGCTGTAATGTGCCTTTTACTGAGGAGTGGCTTCCGTCTGGCCACTGTACCATAAAGGCCTGATTGGTGGAGTGCTGCAGAGATGGTTGTCCTTCTGGAAGGTTCTCCCATCTCCACAGTGGAACTCTGGAGCTCTGTCAGAGTGACCATCGGGTTCTTGGTCACCTCCCTGACCAAGACCCTACTCCCCCGATTGCTCAGTTTGGCCAAGCTCTAGGAAGAGTCTGGGTGGTTCCAAACTTCTTCCACGTAAGAATGATGGAGGCCACTGTGTTCTTGGGGACCTTCAATGCTGCAGAAATGTTTTGGTACCCTTTCCCAGATTGGTGCCTTGACACAATCCTGTCTCCGAGCTCAATGGACAATTCCTTCAACCTCGTGGCTTTGTTCTGGCATGCACTGTCAACTGTGGGACATTATATAGACAGGTGTGTGCCTTTCCAAATAATGTCCAATCAATTGAATTTACCACAGATGGACTCCAATCAAGTTGTAGAAACATCTCAAGGATGATCAATAGAAACAGGATGCACCTGAGGCCTATTTCGATTCTCATATCAAAGGGTCTGAATACTTATGCAAATAATGTATTTCTGTTTTAATTTGAAATATATTTGCAAACATTTCTACAAACCTGTTTTTTCTTTGTCATTATGGGGTATTGTGTGTAGATTGCAGATTTTTATTTTATTTAATCCATTTTAGAATAAGGTAATGTAACAAAATGTAGAAAAAGTCAAAGGGTCTGAAAACTTTCCGAAGGCACTGTGTTTAGTATTTAGTTTGACTTTCTGTTGTATTTTCGGTTGTATTGTATATTTAAATGTTTAAAAAAAAATCTGTTTCCCTTTGACTGTTTGGAGTAGGCAACAATATATAAAAACTGTGCAAGTTGGGAATAATATTGAAAGCACATAAATATTTTATTAATCCCCAAGGGGAAATTGGTTAAAATGTCATTGTATCTAGGACAAGTCAGACCACATGCACAGAGCTGAATACTCTGCCACCTGTTCTTTGTCCTTATTAGATGCCAGACCAAAGGTTAAGTTCGCTCTATCTCTGTACAAACTACTGCTCTGTGTAAAGGATCAACCAAAGACTAAATGCAAAACTTGGTAAAACTTTACCTTAAGTGTACATGAATTAATATGTAACTAAATAGTAATACATGTATTTATAACATAGTAGTTCAATGTAATATAGCGAACAGGAAAATGGACCGTAAACATTTTCTCAGAGACAAAAACAAACTTTTCCTTCTTTTTTTTTAAACATAAAAAAAAATATCTAATTTTGTCTTTCCAAGATCTACATAGACTTTTCCGGGTTTGCGATTTCTTTACTGCTTACAGATTAGAGGGGCGTACATAATTTGTATATACACTGCCCTCCCTTTCTCTCTCACTTTCCCCCTCTCTCTCTCTCTCTCTCTCTCTCTCTCTCTCTCTCTCTCTCTCTCTCTCTCTCTCTCTCTCTCTCTCTCTCTCTCTCTCTCTCTCTCTCTCTCTCTCTCTTGCTCTCTCCCCACCGCATGCCGTGCATTCCTCCATGTTTGCTCATGCAGAGTCCTCCCCGTGGAGCCTGGGCCTGACTTTCCCAAAGCCGATATTAATATCACAGGCTATTGTGATGGAGTTATTTTCATGGAAGTCCCGGAGGAAGTCACGTGGCTATGATTAGTCCCTGGAGAGCCCAGAGTCTCCATTAAGCTCGTTGTTTTAACTCACATAACCGTCAATGAAGTGGAAAAGTTGAGGAACTAGCAATCACTGTGGCTGTTTTTTTTGAGCACCTATATTGTTAATGGGCTCAGAACCTTTTTGAGGAGAATTATTCTTAAGCGGATGCTAGCTTTCAAAATTAACACGTTTGTGCATTTTACGCTGACCTACTAACATTAAGATTGATAACGATGACATCTGGTTGTTAACACACTGTTTACGCCCAGAGAAAGAAGAAAAAAGTCATAAAAATATAAAAAAACATAAGGAAAAGCACAAGGATGCACACACACTCACCGATGACACACAAGGTTGAGTCCCAATGTATCGGCCATCAGGAAGACAACTTGAGTTAAGCTGGAAAAAAGCGCCCCTGAAATACATTTACTCTGTCAGGTTACTACTAAAACACACATGACTGAAAAAACAGACATTGTCAAATGCATGTTTCCTCTCATAATTCTGTAAATTCACCTCTCTTCTTGACCTTAAGGCTTCCATTATCCACTGGGCCACTTCCAAGGAAATGAGCAGTACAGAACTGGGCCAAAGAGTCAGTGGCTGAACAGTTTTCAGATGGACTATTGGTGATCTCCACCATGTCCAAAAAGGCCCACTTCACTTTATCCCACCCTGAGGGAAACTTGGACCCGCTCCTGATCGAACTGAGATTACTCCTGATACTAAACTGAATGCTCATCCTCGAGTTTCTGGAAAAGGGTGCACCAGGAATCCAAGATAACGATTGTCTTTGTAACCAAGAGAATAAAAGATTCTGAGAAAATACCAAGAAGGATGAGCTTTTTTCCCTTTTTGTGAAATTGAGAAATAAATAAGAAAGAAGGTTTCGAGAAAATCTGAGAAAATCGATCACCATCTCCTGTCAATGGAAATGACCTACCATGAAATGAATGGGTTTGCAAGTGTAGAGAATGACAAAAGTCTTCAGAGACTGTCTGTTCTTCCACTTTAGGGGTTGATGTAATGACAAGAAAACTCAGGCAGATGTATAAAATATATACAAAATATTTTTGGGGGATTACTGACAATGTATATCCATGTTTTTTTAACTTTAACTCAGGAATGTGACATAGGTCGAAGTGAGGTTGTGAAAGAGCTCTATCGTCCATTAATACTTGAGGAAACATGAAAAAAAAATAGGAACTAGTTGTCCCTGTCTGGGCTACTGGGGGAAACCTCTCTTCTCGATCTGGACTACTGGGTGAAACCTCTCTCCCATGTCTGGGCCACTGGGGGAAACCTCTCTCCCCTGTCTGGGCTACTGGGGGAAACCTCTCTCCCCTCTCTGGACTACTGGGGGAAACGTCTCTCCCCTCTCTGGACTACTGGGGGAAACGTCTCTCCCCTCTCTGGACAACTGGGTGAAACCTCTCTCCCATGTCTGGGCCACTGGGGGAAACCTCTCTCCCCTCTCTGGGCTACTGGGGGAAACGTCTCTCCCCTCTCTGGACTACTGGGGGAAACGTCTCTCCCCTCTCTGGACTACTGGGGGAAACGTCTCTCCCCTCTCTGGGCTACTGGGGGAAACCTCTCTCCCCTCTCTGGGCTACTGGGGGAAACCTCTCTCCCCTGTCTGGGCTACTGGGGGAAACCTCTCTCCCCTCTCTGGACTACTGGGGGAAACGTCTCTCCCCTCTCTGGACTACTGGGGGAAACGTCTCTCCCCTCTCTGGACTACTGGGGGAAACGTCTCTCCCCTCTCTGGACAACTGGGTGAAACCTCTCTCCCATGTCTGGGCCACTGGGGGAAACCTCTCTCCCCTCTCTGGGCTACTGGGGGAAACGTCTCTCCCCTCTCTGGACTACTGGGGGAAACGTCTCTCCCCTCTCTGGGCTACTGGGGGAAACCTCTCTCCCCTCTCTGGGCTACTGGGGGAAACCTCTCTCCCCTGTCTGGGCTACTGGGGGAAACCTCTCTCCCCTGTCTGGGCTACTGGGGGAAACCTCTCTCCCCTCTCTGGACTACTGGGGGAAACGTCTCTCCCCTGTCTGGGCTACTGGGGGAAACATCTCTCCCCTCTCTGGGCTACTGGGGGAAACGTCTCTTCCCTGTCTGGGCTACTGGGGGAAACCTCTCTCCCCTCTCTGGGCTACTGGGGGAAACGTCTCTACCCTGTCTGGGCTACTAATATAATAATAATAATATAATAATATAATAATATAATAATATAATATAATATAAACCTCTCTCCCCTCTCTGGGCTACTGGGCTACTGGGCTACTGGGGGAAACCTCTCTCCCCTCTCTGGGCCACTGGGGGAAACCTCTCTCCCCTGTCTGGGCTACTGGGGAAAACCTCTCTCCCCTCTCTGGGCTACTGGGGGAAACCTCTCTCCTCTCTCTGGGCTACTGAGGGTAACATCTCTCCCCTCTCTGGGCTACTGAGGGTAACATCTCTCCCCTCTCTGGGCTACTGGGGGAAACGTCTCTTCCCTGTCTGGGCTACTGGGGGAAACCTCTCTCCCCTCTCTGGGCTACTGGGGGAAACGTCTCTACCCTGTCTGGGCTACTAATATAATAATAATAATATAATAATATAATAATATAATATAATATAAACCTCTCTCCCCTCTCTGGGCTACTGGGCTACTGGGCTACTGGGGGAAACCTCTCTCCCCTCTCTGGGCCACTGGGGGAAACCTCTCTCCCCTGTCTGGGCTACTGGGGAAAACCTCTCTCCCCTCTCTGGGCTACTGGGGGAAACCTCTCTCCTCTCTCTGGGCTACTGAGGGTAACATCTCTCCCCTCTCTGGGCTACTGAGGGTAACATCTCTCCCCTCTCTGGGCTACTGGGGGAAACCTCTGTCCCTGTTGTCTATAGGTTCTCTGGGAGGTATTCACATAGAGGAATACCCAGTGTTGTACTACTGTAACATTTTCCAATTCCAGGGACTGAATCGACTGGCAACAAATCACAGACTTGGAGGATGGTATGTTTTGACCATTACTTGCCATTGAGCCATTGAGGACCAAAAGGTTTTCACTGGACAGGTTGTTCTAATAAAATCAATGGTTGTTTTTTTGGGAAGACCAAGTTGGACATCTCTTTGTGCAAATGGAGGACTTTTCAGTCATCTGTTTTAAACATTCCATTGGCTCACATCTGCATGTCGTCCAAAACTATGTAAGTTCCCATCACTTCCCTTATTAATGTCAGCTCCATGTTGAGTGCTGCACTACACAAACACCCACACACATGTTCATAATACACGCGCAGCAAGACTCAGGCGGGCCCCATTTGACCCGCGTGTTAAACAGACACACATGTAATACACCTTCTATCCGTTCCTCCTGCTTTTCGACCCCCGATAGGGACCCCGGGAAAATTGAAGATCCTGAGGGCCTGTGACACCACCGGCCCTCGCCGTTTTCCCCAAACACCAGGACCAGAGGAGACCGGGGCCGAGCCGGGGTGGGGCTGGAGGTGGGGCCGGGGGTGGGGCCGGCCCTGGAACAGGTGCAGTGAGCCGGACTTATTTTTCTTTGTTTGCTCCTCAGGAAATCATAAAGCAAATATATTGAGGGAGGACGGTTTTCGGGGTGCCCTGTGAGCAAACTGAGAGGGGAAACGGATCAACGAGCGGCCACCAGGGACAGTAAATCAACAGGCTAAAAGGAGAGCTGAATGTACTGTGGAGGCCCCGGGAGCCCAGCCCAAGGCCAGGGCCTCTGTCAGTCAGGGCCTGGTGTTAATGTCAAAGCCAGCTGGGGCTGGCAGCGCGCGCCTATAAGGAAATGATTGAGCTGTCTGTGTCAATCGCCAGTGCTCCACTAGAGGCCATCGTGTCACAAGGAAGGAGCAGGCAGCATTTGGGGTTATTTATGTAACAGTATTTTCTCTGAAAGTTCCCTTTTTAAATGTACCAGATTTCGCTGACTATTTTATTTCAAGACACCACAAAACCTTTTTGTCATCAGACCTTAATGGCATTGATATGAATAAATTACTTTTACGGTTGTTTGTAACATTGAAAAAACTGCTGTTACTCGCTGTTATTATCTATGCGTAGTCACTTTACAAATTACCTCGACTAACCTGTACCCCCTCACATTGACTCAGTACCGGTACCCCCTGTATACAACCTTATTATTATTTTATTGTTATTTTTTACTTCAGTTTATTTAATAAATATTTTCTTAACTCTATTTCTTGAACTGCATTGTTGGTTAAGGGTTTGTAAGTAAGCATTTCACGGTAAGGTCTACACACGTGTTGGATTTGGCGCATGTGACAAATAACATTTGATTTGATTTGGATACAGTGTACCGTCATTCAAGATATACAGTGTACATTCATTCAAGATACACAATGTACATTCATTCAAGATACACAATGTACCTTCATTCAAGATATACAGTGTACCTTCATTCAAGATACACAATGTACCTTCATTCAAGATATACAGTGTACCTTCATTCAAGATATACAGTGTACCTTCATTCAAGATATACAGTGTACCTTCATTCAAGATACACAATGTACCTTCATTCAAGATATACAGTGTACCTTCATTCAAGATATACAGTGTACCTTCATTCAAGATATACAGTGTACCTTCATTCAAGATATACAGTGTACCTTCATTCAAGATACACAATGTACCTTCATTCAAGATATACAGTGTACCTTCATTCAAGATATACAGTGTACCTTCATTCAAGATATACAGTGTACCTTCATTCAAGATATACAGTGTACCTTCATTCAAGATATACAGTGTACCTTCATTCAAGATACACAATGTACCTTCATTCAAGATATACAGTGTACCTTCATTCAAGATATACAGTGTACCTTCATTCAAGATATACAGTGTACCTTCATTCAAGATATACAGTGTACATTCATTCAAGATACACAATGTACCTTCATTCAAGATATACAGTGTACCTTCATTCAAGATATACAGTGTACCTTCATTCAAGATATACAGTGTACATTCATTCAAGATACACAATGTACCTTCATTCAAGATACACAATGTACCTTCATTCAAGATATACAGTGTACCACAATTCATTCAAGATACACAATGTACCTTCATTCAAGATATACAGTGTACCTTCATTCAAGATATACAGTGTACATTCATTCAAGATACACAATGTACCTTCATTCAAGATATACAGTGTACCTTCATTCAAGATATACAGTGTACCTTCATTCAAGATATACAGTGTACATTCATTCAAGATACACAATGTACCTTCATTCAAGATACACAATGTACCTTCATTCAAGATATACAGTGTACCTTCATTCAAGATACACAATGTACATTCATTCAAGATATACAATGTACCTTCATTCAAGATATACAGTGTACCTTCATTCAAGATACACAATGTACCTTCATTCAAGATATACAGTGTACCTTCATTCAAGATATACAGTGTACATTCATTCAAGATACACAATGTACCTTCATTCAAGATACACAATGTACCTTCATTCAAGATATACAGTGTACCTTCATTCAAGATATACAGTGTACATTCATTCAAGATACACAATGTACATTCATTCAAGATACACAATGTACCTTCATTCAAGATATACAGTGTACCTTCATTCAAGATACACAGTGTACCTTCATTCAAGATATACAGTGTACCTTCATTCAAGATATACAGTGTACCTTCATTCAAGATACACAATGTACCTTCATTCAAGATATACAGTGTACCTTCATTCAAGATATACAGTGTACATTCATTCAAGATACACAATGTACCTTCATTCAAGATATACAGTGTACCTTCATTCAAGATACACAATGTACCTTCATTCAAGATATACAGTGTACCTTCATTCAAGATATACAGTGTACCTTCATTCAAGATATACAGTGTACCTTCATTCAAGATATACAGTGTACCTTCATTCAAGATATACAGTGTACCTTCATTCAAGATATACAGTGTACCTTCATTCAAGATATACAATGTACCTTCATTCAAGATATACAGTGTACCTTCATTCAAGATACACAATGTACCTTCATTCAAGATATACAGTGTACCTTCATTCAAGATATACAGTGTACCTTCATTCAAGATACACAATGTACCTTCATTCAAGATATACAGTGTACCTTCATTGAAAATATACAGTGTACATTCATTCAAGATACACAATGTACCTTCATTCAAGATATACAGTGTACCTTCATTCAAGATATACAGTGTACATTCATTCAAGATACACAATGTACCTTCATTCAAGATATACAGTGTACCTTCATTCAAGATATACAGTGTACATTCATTCAAGATATACAGTGTACCTTCATTCAAGATACACAATGTACCTTCATTCAAGATATACAGTGTACCTTCATTCAAGATATACAGTGTACCTTCATTCAAGATATACAGTGTACATTCATTCAAGATACACAATGTACCTTCATTCAAGATACACAATGTACCTTCATTCAAGATATACAGTGTACCTTCATTCAAGATACACAATGTACCTTCATTCAAGATATACAGTGTACCTTCATTCAAGATATACAGTGTACCTTCATTCAAGATATGTCCTTCATTCAAGATACACAATGTACCTTCATTCAAGATATACAGTGTACCTTCATTCAAGATATACAGTGTACATTCATTCAAGATACACAATGTACATTCATTCAAGATACACAATGTACCTTCATTCAAGATATACAGTGTACCTTCATTCAAGATACACAATGTACCTTCATTCAAGATATACAGTGTACCTTCATTCAAGATATACAGTGTACCTTCATTCAAGATACACAATGTACCTTCATTCAAGATATACAGTGTACCTTCATTCAAGATATACAGTGTACATTCATTCAAGATACACAATGTACCTTCATTCAAGATACACAATGTACCTTCATTCAAGATATACAGTGTACCTTCATTCAAGATACACAATGTACATTCATTCAAGATACACAATGTACCTTCATTCAAGATATACAGTGTACCTTCATTCAAGATACACAATGTACCTTCATTCAAGATATACAGTGTACCTTCATTCAAGATATACAGTGTACCTTCATTCAAGATATACAGTGTACCTTCATTCAAGATACACAATGTACCTTCATTCAAGATATACAGTGTACCTTCATTCAAGATATACAGTGTACATTCATTCAAGATACACAATGTACATTCATTCAAGATACACAATGTACCTTCATTCAAGATATACAGTGTACCTTCATTCAAGATATACAGTGTACCTTCATTCAAGATATACAATGTACCTTCATTCAAGATATACAATGTACCTTCATTCAAGATATACAGTGTACCTTCATTCAAGATATACAGTGTACCTTCATTCAAGATATACAGTGTACCTTCATTCAAGATATACAGTGTACATTCATTCAAGATACACAATGTACCTTCATTCAAGATATACAGTGTACCTTCATTCAAGATATACAGTGTACCTTCATTCAAGATATACAGTGTACATTCATTCAAGATACACAATGTACCTTCATTCAAGATACACAATGTACCTTCATTCAAGATATACAGTGTACCTTCATTCAAGATACACAATGTACCTTCATTCAAGATATACAGTGTACCTTCATTCAAGATATACAGTGTACCTTCATTCAAGATACACAATGTACCTTCATTCAAGATATACAGTGTACCTTCATTCAAGATATACAGTGTACATTCATTCAAGATACACAATGTACCTTCATTCAAGATACACAATGTACCTTCATTCAAGATATACAGTGTACCTTCATTCAAGATACACAATGTACCTTCATTCAAGATATACAGTGTACCTTCATTCAAATCATTCCCCAGGAAGGGAATGCTACAAGGTGCGGAGGCTGGTCCACTGGCTCTCCAGAGTAATGCGACATCACTAATCAATTGGTTGTGCCTGTGCGAGCTCAAGTGAGATATCCCTGTCCCTCTGTCCAATGCCTGAGCGCACACAAATGTCTCGCCGGTTCAAAATACAGCCGTATCTGCTACCCCACTTGATTTCAATTGTCATCAATCAGTACCGTATGCGATTCCCTGCATGCCTGCCCACTCTCTCATCCCCACGAACCCCACCAGCACCACCATGCTCAGTGCCACACACATTCTCCTGCCCGGAGTTCCTTTTTTTCTTATTTTCCTAGTTTACAAATTAGCACAGCTGACATTTACTGCTACTTCAAAAGGGGGCCAGCTTGGCCAGTAGAAGTGGGACCCACTTGATTACACACTGCAAGTCCTGTGAATGGACCATTATCATGGGCTGTAGTAGACACAAGCTGGTCTGGCCCAATGTTTCTGATTGAGCATTTCAACACATCATATAGGGAAACAGCTGTAGTACAAATTAGCCCTTTCGCTGTGACGTTGACGAATGTGCTGCTAGGGTTGCTTAAAAGCCCTGTAGAGTTTCCAGAGCCCACACATCGCCTCTTCACCCCCGCATTCTCCATTCCACTAGCACCTCCTTCCCCATTCCTACACTTGTTATTCCAGATAATGATCTTACAAAGATTTGAAATATTGAAAGAGTTCGGTTATGTTTTCAAACCAAGGACTAGACTAGCCTACCTGGTTAAATAAAAATACCATTTAAAAAAGTGCAAACTGACTCGTGGAAAGTGACATCAATTTGAGCGTGACATGACAACGGGTCATTGTCTTTAGTCATGTGGCTTACCGTGTTAAATGGAGAATTACAATGTGAGAGTGTGTACAATAATACATACAAAGTATGGAATGTTGCCAGTTGGGAATGTCACCTCAGTCATTTGAAAAGTCAGTTACAATCCACACAGTGTGGTCAGAGGGAAAGTTGTGACTTTCACAGAGGCAGTTGTTTAGACTTGGAACACCTCACTTACTGTTAAGGTGTTCCAAATGAAAACCAAGATGAGCGTTTCCAGAGAGAACTGAAACTGTTTGGGGGTGCAACCTCTGGGGGTAGGCAGCTGGATATGTTCTGAGGTTCAAGTAACAGGACAATAAAAGCTACTTCTCCAATTTGATCTATTCTTCAAGTGGAAAAAAAAACTCTACACAAAAAACCTGCCACCAAAGATACCATCATATCATTCTCTGAAATCATTGCAGTGTCATGATACATTCACGTTATGCATCTTTATTTTAAGACATATCTCATGAAAAATGTCAAAATGTTGACATTTAATCATTGTAGTTATATAGTGACATATAACTAATACTGTACGTCAGTATACGTGACATATAACTGCAAAGGTATATGCCACTATTTTGACATATTCTAATGAGACCATGTTGTTATTCTAGCTCCCTCAAACTCAACTCTGGACCTTGAAGCCAGTTGCACTGCTTGTTTTAGTTGTTCCCCTCTAATCAGGGACTGATTTAGACCTGGGACACCAAGTGGGTGCAATTCATGATCAGGTATAACAGAAAACCAGCAGGCTCTGGACATCATAGGGTCAGAGCTGAATACCCCTGTAAATCTAGCTATTTGGTGAGTTTTTGTTTTAGCTTGTTGTGGAGAACATACACACTGTCCCTTTGCTCAAAGTAAAAGTCAGCGAAACCACAGTGACTTTTCCAGTTTTATTCAGAAAACTATATTAATACCACAGCAGCATCTTTACTTCCCTATTCTGATAATGAAACATTGTCACTACTTCCTGTTCTGTTGTCATGGTGCTCAGTATTACACTTTAGTCTAATCAATACAAAGACAATAATAATTTACTGATAAACACAAAGATAAACATACACATAGTGGGCTTACCTGACCACAAAAGTCCTTATACGTCACGCAATAGTCTCAAAAATAAAGTTGATAAAATAATGCCCCGCCCTAAGGGTTGATTTCTTTAAATGCAACTTATGTTTGATGAAATGCAAGATGTTAGCTGAATCTTGATCTGTAAATTCAGCAGCTAAGATTCGTGTTGCCTGCTCCAACTCAGGTCTGCTGACCTAAAATGAGAACATCTTAATAAATAAGGAGACCACATGGAATAACGTTTTTAAACTCACAGAAGCTGGGGGATTTTGATGTTGTAGATTTAGCCTGACCAGGCCTCTGAAGTGTAGCCAACCTAGTCTGCTCCAGTCTTTTGATGTGAAACACCCATACTCACATAGGCAAATGAAGGGCGAGGCTCAATGTTATTCTCTAGCCCTTTAACTATGAAGTGGTGAAGGCAAGTTAAATAACTACCCTTAAATTTGACTCAGTAGTATTGGCTGAACATTGGCAGGGTGTACCTCTGTCCTGAATGCCTAGCCCTTTGAGCCGTAGAAATCCTGGTGCTTCAAACCATTCGCACCACTTGGGATTACTATTAATACGGTTGCACATATGTTCATGGGCCATATACCCTGGCCTTCATTCTCCTCTTACTGTTTTTATATATTTTTGGGGGTCATACATGACAGTAAGAGGGGTCACCTCTGGTTGTTGTTTTAGAATCCGACCTCTGGAAAGTATAAAACTGTCTATGTCTTTATACAAATATAAGGCTCTGGGTATGAACAACTCAGCACATTTTCTGGGTTAGCAACCAAAAGAGGCAGCTATGCAGCATTGTTACTGTGTCACAATGGCCACGATTACTGTGACAAGGCAGATGGCGCCTGGGATGTGTCAAATTTCTTAACACTGGGGTTGACAAACTGTTTGGGGGTAGATTATATACTTTTTCAAAGAAACCAAGGTCTTGGAACAATTCGGGCAGACTCTAAACCGCATATTTCATCCAAATTTCTGCCAAGAGGGTAACACAATCTCACATCCCACTGGCAAAATTAACGTTTATGAGTGTTTTGTTAAAGGGCTCTAGCTACCTCAGACCTGAGCTTTTTAAAATTATGCTTGGGCTACCAGTGCCTCTAAAAGGATTTCAAAGTATTAAAGAAAACATTATTTTCTACTGCCCATACTGAGAATAAGAGCAATTTTCCCTCAACAAGTCATTTAATTTATGAGAATGAAGGAAAAGCCCTTGCTTCTAAACGTTTAGTTCATCAAACACAATGTAGCTTCTTCACTTCTGTGATATATATATTTTTTGCACAATAGTACAGGAGTGATTTGCACAGAGAGAGAAATTGGAAGTTAAACAATGAGATTATAAACACGGCATCCATATTAGTGTCTTTATTTCCGTTTCCAATGACTTAATGACAGTAAAAGGATGGGTGTTTTTGAGATTTGGGGGATTAAGTGTAATGGGTTTGATGTAACCTTTGGCATGCTGTTCTGCTGGTTTGGACAAAAATAATATAATCCACCCCATCCTTTCGTATTTATTTTAAAAAGCAGATGTTTTAAATACAGTGTGAAATATCAAGACAGAGAACCCACCCATATACACATACCCATGTGGGTTTTGAGATGTGCCTACTGTACATGATAGGTCCGGTCTATATTTCCTCTGAACTCTAACATACTATGAAGTGATTTCATTTTCTCATTGTGCCAATCTGGTTGGGGAGTTTATACCCCTTTCACACTATCGTTCTGACTCTGACACCCTAAAGTGATGGCTCAGACATTTTATTTTCACATTGTCCAAATTTCAGCATGGTTCCAGCCACTACGGTGGATGCATAACCAGGCCAGTGCAGTACAGCTTGGTTTGGCTCAGCCCAGGTCGGCTCAGTAGTGTGAAAAGCCTTTTTTTTTGGTGTCTCCTGACCCCACTACAACAGCAGGTACTTGCCCTAGCCTTGCTGCTAGGGGTTAAAGCCAGAGAAAGCCCTCCACTCAGGGAGATTAAATGTTGCGTGGACGTGAATGAATATGTGTATACTGCTACACCCAGAGAGAGGATATGGGAGCCCTTTATCACCTTCCCGAGCTGTTGAAGAAAAATAATGCCCCCTCTGTTATCCTCATCACCGACACAGCAAGCAACGTCTGAGGGGATATCCTGCTGGGGAACCGAACACATTTATCCTGCTCAGTGGTGGTTTTGGTGACACAAGATTTACAAAATGTTCCACCCGCCTCCACTTACCTCTACAATATTCCAAATATAGAGTAATGGGCCTTAGTTCCTCTGTTATTTCAGAAAACGGGATTGTCCGAACGATGCCAACTTCAGTGAAATGAAAACCTCAGGACCAATAGCGGTGGGGCGTCCTCATCACCCTCGGCAACCAGGACTTTGGGATAACTGACACATATCAATCTCATGGAGAGGGGTTAGGATTCTTCATGAATGGTTTGGAAATTATTTCACTTCAGGATGGTTTATGTTAGTAAGGCCGGATAACATTGCTTGAGTTGTTTTTTTCTATGCACCTAAGGTATTTCCAAGCATAGTCTTGTGTTATAGAATATTAAAAAATGAAATAACTAAAAAAATGTGATAATTACGAATAAAGATGTTGAACATGCAGTAGTTGAACTGCAATAGCAGACCATGATTTTCACTGTATTCACAGGGTTGCAAAAAAAGAGGGTGGAGATTACTCAGCGTCCAATTCATGACTTAAGCAAAGGTTTCAAACCACAGTGAAACAATTCTGTGGGCTGGGTAAGGAGGAACCACTATGTAGTTCAAGTCATTCAAAACATCCACTCACCATAATGCACTGTGTGGTTTTGGATTTCTGGAAAACTGAAATACTTAAAACAATCAGAGCAAAAAAACAAGTCTCCCTCTATGTCAATAAACACGTTCACTGACCAAAATAAATGTTACATCTATTTTTTATACATTTCTGAAATTTCTTTAGGGTCAAAAGGCTGCTTGCTGTTTGTATTTGTATGAGCAAACATCATAATCCGATCATCCCTTTGTCTGACCCAAACCACACTTGTGGTCTGGGCCCCTGTCATGCGGACGAAGGCAATGACATTAACATTGGAAACCAAAGGAAGTTTGGGTAAGGGCCACCCAGGCTGTCCAGGGGTCTGGAGAACCAGGGAAAGTGTATCTTGGACAAGTCGCTGGGCTACTCTTGCATTTCCTATTATTCATTTTACGCACTGCTCCGTAAATCATACCTGTGGTTTAGAATGGTCCGGAGGGTCTCTCTCTCTCCGCTCTCTTTCTCTCTCACTCTCTTTCTCCTTCTCTCCCTCTCATCCTTCCATTTCTCATCTCTCTCTCTCTCTCTCTCTCTCTCTCTCTCTCTCTCTCTCTCTCTCTCTCTCTCTCTCTCCCCATCTTGAAAATCTCCACCCTTGGTACTGAGATAGAACGTTTGTGAAGTTCAGGTCTGTTTCATGGATGTAGTCATAGTGTAAAGTTAAAGGAGTCTGGACAGGTTTTTTTTTTTTTTTTTTTAACTTCTGGCATAGTCTTGTTTCTGGCACATTTGTGTTATTGCAGTGTCAGAGCTACTTTAGTAAAGAAACTGTGGTGAATACTGGCTACTAGTTTCACCCTCTGCCCTACAGCTTAAGCAGAAGCAGAAATGGGCCTGCTTTCTCAATAACATGCACACAGAGAGGTCAGTGGGGGGTCACTGAAAAAGAGAGAGAAATTCATTCTGATGCTCAACAGTATAGACAATCCAGTCATTATAGTAACATCACTATCATGTCAGCATCCCGTGACATGTAACTAATATGTCAGCTTGAGAGACACATAGCACCTTTTTTTCTAAGAGTGTGGTTATCCCCATAGGATAATATTTTGGAGAACCCTGTTTGGTTCCAGGTAGAACCCTTCTCAAAGAGGGTATGGAACCCAAAAAGCGTCTACCTCGAACCATAAAAGGGTTATCCTATGGGGACTGGCGAAGAACCCTTTTAGAAACCTTTTTTCTAAGAGTGTACAATGGTTCAATGGTTCAATGGTTCAATGGTTCAATGTCACTAACATGTTAAGAATGTTTTATATGCTTCAGAACTCTAATGGGCTTTCGAAGAGCATGACAACATGCCCCTCATTGGGAAGTACTGTACCCATTGTGGGAAGAGCATGACAACATGCCCCTCATTGGGAAGTACTGTACCCATTGTGGGAAGAGCATGACAAACATGCCCCTCATTGGGAAGTACTGTACCCATTGTGGGAAGAGCATGACAAACATGCCCCTCATTGGGAAGTACTGTACCCATTGTGGGAAGAGCATGACAAACATGCCCCTCATTGGGAAGTACTGTACCCATTGTGGGAAGAGCATGACAACATGCCCCTCATTGGGAAGTACTGTACCCATTGTGGGAAGAGCATGACAAACATGCCCCTCATTGGGAAGTACTGTACCCATTGTGGGAAGAGCATGACAAAACTCATATTTCTCCCGAAGCAACATGCCCCTCATTGGGAAGTACTGTACCCATTGTGGGAAGAGCATGCCAAAACTCATATTTCTCCCGAAGCAACATGCCCCTCATTGGGAAGTACTGTACCCATTGTGGGCAACCCCAGTCTCTGGACTCAAAATACAGCATATACTTTTCATACAGAACATCAAACAGTGGCCGGGCCCACAAAATGACTAATCTCTTATCCTACCCCGGATTTTTTATTTAATGGACTTGCCAAACCATTCCCCATTTATAGAAGTATTTTAAGCAGAACCCTCAGAGGGACTATCAGGTACATCTTTTGTTTAATACAGTAACTCCATTCATTCCTTTTTGTTATTCTTGGTGCTTTAATCCCATTTGCAGAAATTAGATTTGGATCTCCTTGGCGATTCCAATCGGTCAACACTGTATAAGAAAACTGTCTGTGAAACCTCAAGTGATCGCTAAAGCCATTTATCTAATTGTTTTTTTGGCATGCTCCAAGAAGAAATTGTGACTGCTATTAATAAAAAATGGATAGTTTACTTTGACATCCCTTGAATATGTTATGGTAAAACAATGTGAGGCACACAAATCAGCTGGTGGCAGATTTTACCTGGTACATTTTTGTTACATTTAAATTTCGGGCAAAGGTTAGAAAATACCATTGTTGTTATTTGATTATCAAAATCTCAAGTTATTATATCTAGTTATTTAGATCATTGTAAAATGTACCTCCTTCTCAGAAATACTTCAAATAGATTTAGCTCTATACTCAATTTAGCTCCACCAAATGATTTAATCATTATGATTATTTTAACACTTAAAAGTGTTAAATACTGTGTAAGTGTCTATCCTAATCCTAATGTTAGGATTAAGTAGACTTAATTTCTAGTTTCCCTAGTAGATTTACAGCACATTTCAGATAATATATACTCAGCAAAAAAATAAATGTTCCTTTTTTAGGGCCCTGTCTTTCAAAGATCATTCGTAAAAATCCAAATAACTTCACAGCTCTTCATTGTAAAGAGTTCAAACACTGTTTCCCATGCTTGTTCAATGAACCATAAACAATTAATGAACATGCACCTGACGCTAACAGTAGGCAATTAAGATCACAGTTATGAAAACTTAGGACACTAAAGAGGCCTTTCTACTGACTCTGAAGAACACAAAAAGAAAGATGCCAAGGGTCACTGCTCATCTGCGTGAACGTCCCTGAAGCATGCTGCAAGGAGACATGAAGACTGTAGATGTGGCAAGACAATAAATTGCAATGTCCGTACTGTGAGACGCCTAAGACAGCATTACAGGGAGACAAGACGGACAGCTGATTGTTCTCGCAGAGGCAGACCACGTGTAACAACACCTGCATAGGATAGGTACATCTGAACATCACACCTGCAGGACAGGTAGAGGATGGCAACAACAACTGCTCGAGTTACACCACGAACGCACAATCACTCCATCAGTGCTCTGACTGTCCGCTATAGGCTGACAGAGGCTGGACTGAGGGCTTGTAGGCCTGTTGTAAGGCAGGTCCTCACCAGACATCACCAGCAACAACGTCGCCTATGGGCACGTTCCTGCAGGCTCATCCTGACATGACCCTCCAGCATGACAATGCCACCCGCCATACTGCTCGTTCTGTGTGTGATTTCCTGCAAGACAGGAATGTCAGTGTTCTGCCATGGCCAGCGAAGAGCCCGGATCTCAATCCCATTGAGCACGTCTGGGACCTGTTGGATCGGAGGGTGAGGGCTAGGGCCATTCCCCCCAGAAATGTCTGGGAACTTGCAGATGCCTTGGTGGAAGAGTGGGACAACATCTCACAGCAAGAACGGGCAAATCTGGTGCAGTCCATGAGGAAGAGATGCACTGCAGTACTTAATGCAGCTGGTGGCCACACCAGATACTGACTGTTACTTTTGATTTTGACCCCCCCTTTGTTCAGGGACACATTATTCAATTTCTGTTAGTCACATGTCTGTGGAACTCGTTCAGTTCATGTCTCAGTTGTTGAATCTTATGTTCATACAAATATTTACACATGTTAAGTTTACTGAAAATAAACACAGTTGACGGTGAGAGGACATTCATTTTTTTGCTGAGTTTATGTATAGTTACTACTGTGTCGTTACATTTTCTGGATGGATAGATCATGAAACTAATAAAGATTACTTGGAATGTGCCTTTAAGCTCTCCAGCAAGTCTCTGTGTGAATGTGTTTAGATTCGATGTCATCTAAAAGCATTAGTTACTATGTAAACACAAAGGAACAGGCCTTAACCAGACACAAAAGAACAAGCAACAATCAAACAAGTCACCCAAAGATGAGTCTAGTTGTATCACGAATAAAATCAGCTTTTTTTTCTTTTTTTTTTACTATTGCAAGAAATCCTAAAATACTGGTAAGAGGTTAGAGTGGCTGGGTGGGGAGGTCGGCGCACAAGTCATTCTGTAAAAACACTGGGCAGACAGTTCAAGGAATGTCCAAACAAAGCCAGTGGACATCTATCATATCAAAACCGTTTTACGTTTTATTTGGGTCTCTGGTATCTCTCATCCCTCT
Source organism: Oncorhynchus keta (assembly GCF_023373465.1). Taxonomy (NCBI): domain Eukaryota; kingdom Metazoa; phylum Chordata; class Actinopteri; order Salmoniformes; family Salmonidae; genus Oncorhynchus; species Oncorhynchus keta. Next base: position 72,332,545 of record NC_068439.1, read on the forward strand.
TGGAACATGACAGTAATTACAGCCATCAAGGTGTTTCGGCCGGAGCCATCGGCCAAGAGCGCCGAGACTGCTTCTCCTCAGTGCCTTTCGGCAGTCGACGCTTGACATCATCTCCCGTTTATTTTAAAAGGGCCTGAAGTATGTAATGGAGGTCTAATTGCAGACAAGTCAGATTTATACCAAGAGCTGTCGCCCCAGCCTAATCCATGCATCAACTTAACTGTTACTTGGTGAATAATCTTATAAACAAGATAAAGTATAACCCATACCAGAGAGAGAGGAGGGAACTTTCTATACGGAATGCATCGTGAGTTGTCGGCTGGCGCTACTTATTCATCGCTAGAGGCTAAAAAGAGTGAGTCCTCCTCGCAAATTGTATCTGAGATGATGCCACTGATATTGAGGGAGTGGATTGAATTGGGGTGATAAATGTTGACATGTTTGTACAGGACCTAGTCCATAAAACAATCAGCGATGACACAGAAAGATTACCATATCTGTATATTTTAACTTTTCAGTGCAATTCTATCTGTTGGGGTATGCCCTGGCCTGGCTTATAGCTGCAGTAAGTACCTTTTTAGGCGACCTGACCAAATTCACATAGAAATGTCAGATATAGAGCTGTCATTCTCATTGAATGCAAGTCTAAGAAGTGATAGATATGTCCTAGATATGTGCGCTATTTCTATGCTTCCTCCCTTAAGTTTTGTTTTTGTATCTTTGAATTTTGGTTTTGTACACCAGCTACAAAGAGCTTAAAATACAATATTTTTTGTTATGGAAAATATATTTTGCAGCGGTGTAAGATGGTACAATGATTTTGTCACATAAACTGAAATTAGGCGAATATTAAGAATTTTGGCAACCAGGAAATAGTGGAGCGATTTCTGCATAGTGTTCCTTTAACACTGAATAAAAACGTTAAACATAAAACAGTGACTAATATCTTTTACTCTTTGCATTTGTAACACTGACTAAACACTTAAACACTTCCCATCTATAACACTGACTTAGTCCTTTCAAGTTCTTGCAAATAGTTGTGGTCGAGGTGCTTTCACTACCAAGACTGATTACGAACATCCATGGCCTGTTTCTTTGCTATGCTCACACTCAGTCTGTCAACAGAGACAGAAATGATGGGTTCGTCTTCCTGCAATTTCACTAAAATAGAGTTGATTGACTTAACTGGTCCGCACATTGGCAATAAGGCCGTCATTGTAAATAAGTCTTTGTTCTTAACTGACTTGCCTAGTTAAATAAAGGTTCAATAAATAAATAAAATAAAATGAGAGACGGTTGAACATGGAAGATGACTTGTCAAACTCTGAGAGTTGATTTACTTTTCTAGATGAGGAGACTACAAACTACACACTACACGTGCTTGTTTTGCCACTTAAACTGAAATTAGGCTAACTATTCTAATTTTAGCAACCAGGAAATGGCGGAGCGATTTCTGCATAGCACAGCTTTAAAGCAAGCAGCCAAATGCTTGGCAAGGACTTTGAATTAATGCCGAAGCAGTCGTCTTGCTTCTACGTTCCATTGACCGATGAGACGTATCCAAATGTCATGCATGTGAGGGATGTTGGCACCTTTCTCCTCTTACATATGAAATACTAAACAGAATATGGCATATATAATTTGAATTGCTATAAAAAAAATTGATTGATCTGCAGCAGTCATTATGTGTTCCTCCATTAGGTTTCTCTGTACTCATTTCTATGATGTCATCCTTTTCCACATTATAAACGTGTTCCGAGTGATTTAACAATTAACCACCACATATTAATTCAAAGGGATATGGTACTGCTAAATCATGTAAAAAAAGACTCCAATAAAACTGGGTTCCTGAATGGAAACATGGCCCCTCTGGAGAGAGCAATGTGCATAACATCAACAATCTGCTAATGAAATGTGAAATGAAGAAAGTGACCTTTATTGGCCTCGCTGCTGTACCCCTACTCCCATTCATCAGCTGCTTCAGACGCCACTAAAAGCAGGCTTTACAGCCAGCTGACGCGCTCGCCCTAAAATATGTTCTAGAGCATACACAGAACGTGTCGATGAGGTGGTATTTCTCAGGCCCCCTTGTCTGTCCGTTGCGCAGGATGTGGAGTCAGGGAGAGGGAGGGCGAGAGGGAGAGAGAGAGTGGGGAGGAGTGTGGAGCTCTAAAGCATGGTTTTGACCTCATTGAGCTGGAACTCACAGTGAGAGCCTCATTAATTCCATTTGGACATAAATTGGTTAAAAATCGGAACGCGTGGAAGACTTCCAGACATACACAAAGAGTTATGAAATCTCAAGCCCTCCCTCACCCCTCACCCCCCCTCTCTTTCTCTTGCCCCTACTTCCCTCCCTCTCTGTCTCCCTCTCTCTCTTTCTCTTGCCCCTACTTCCCTCCCTCTCTGTCTCTCTCCCTCTCTGTCTGTTGCCCCTACTTCCTTCCCTCCCTCTCTGTCTCCCTCCCTCTCTGTCTCCCTCCCTCTCTGTCTCTTGCCCCTACTTCCTTCCCTCCCTCTCTGTCTCCCTCCCTCTCTGTCTCTTGTCCCTACTTCCCTCCCTCTCTGTCTCTGTCTCCCTCTCTGTCTCTGTCTCCCTCTCTATCTCTGTCTCCCTCTCTGTCTCTTGCCCCTACTTCCCTCTCTCTCTGTCTCTGTCTCCCTCTCTGTCTCTGTCTCCCTCTCTGTCTCTTGCCCCTACTTCCCTCCCTCTCTGTCTCCCTCTCTGTCTCTGTCTCCCTCTCTGTCTCTTACCCCTACTTCCCTCCCTCCCTCTCTGTCTCTGTCTCCCTCTCTGTCTCTTGCCCCTACTTCCCTCCCTCTCTGTCTTTTGCCCCTACTTCCCTCCCTCTCTGTCTCCCTCTCTCTCTGTCTCCCTCTCTCTCTGTCTCCCTCCCTCTCTGTCTTCCTCCCTCTCTGTCTCCCTCCCTCTCTGTCTCCCTCTCTCTCTGTCTCCGTCCCTCTCTGTCTCCCTCTCACTCTGTCTCCCTCCCTCTTTGTCTCCCTCTCTCTCTGTCTCCCTCTCTCTGTGTCCCTCTCTCTCTGTCTCCCTCCCTCTCTGTCTCCGTCCCTCTCTGTCTCCCTCCCTCTCTGTCTCCCTCCCTCTCTGTCTCCGTCCCTCTCTGTCTCCCTCTCTCTCTGTCTCCCTCCCTCTCTGTCTCCCTCTCTGTCTCCGTCCCTCTCTGTCTCCCTCTCTGTCTCCCTCTCTCTCTGTCTCCCTCCCTCTCTGTCTCCCTCTCTGTCTCCCTCTCTCTCTGTCTCCCTCTCTGTCTCCCTCTCTCTCTGTCTCCCTCTCTCTCTGTCTCCCTCTCTCTCTGTCTCATTCCCTCTCTGTCTCCCTCTCTCCCTGTCTCCATCCCTCTCTTTATCCCGTCCCCATTCCAAACAAAAAGCATTTCTAAATCGCTTCACGTAAATCATCCAGACTTTTCGGAGGAGTGCTCTAATGCCGATCTGCGGGGAGGCAGCCGTAGGAACGTTTGGTGCTTATTAGTCTGCAAATATGGTGTTTTTTTATGCGATTATCAACTGCGAATGATTTTTCACTCCCATCCATTTTCGAAGCCTGGGCTTGTCTTTTGTTTGGGAAAGGAGGTGAAGGAACTGCAGAGCCGAGTGGGAAGCCCAATAAATTACACCAATGCACACATTTAAAGCGGCTCATATTCCTGCTGGCCTGTTATCAAGACTACTCCAGCGAGAATGTAAACTACCTCTCTCTCTCCCCCCTCCCAGGCCCAATATTTAATGTTATCTTCTTCTTAAAACATCTCTGTTTATGTAATAACAAATAAAGGCAGATTATTTAAACTTTTTCTCACTATTTCACTGGCCCCGGGCAAATAGTTGTCTAATGGTGCTGTTGGTCTCATTAATTCAAAGAGATACACCACTGGGTAAAATAAACATGAGAAAGTCTGGGGTGGTGGAGTGAGTCACACCTCCAGTTTACAGAGACAGAGATTGTTTCTCTTAAAGAAACATGGGGCCCACACAAGGAAAGATCTGGAAAGGAAAACAAACATAATCCTGACTGACGATAAAGCTAGAGACTAGTCCGTTTCACACCAAGTTTATTTGGAAACACTCTGACTAGGTCGGAGTGGAGCTAATGAGACAGCAGCCTGTCCAGGGTGGATTCATCACTGCTATATCGGGGTTATCAGGCTCTGCCGTGCTCCAGTACTTTTAATCAGGCTCACCGCTGGCCACTCCCTATCACCAGGAGCCGTCACCATCCATCAGGCCCCACAGACAGGCCCAGGGAGCGCGGCTTTGGAGTGCATTAGTAAATTATGGCCCGGTGGCTTAGACGCTGTGTCCGTCATGTCTTCGACACACTCACGTGCACGCACGTACACACACCCACAAAGGCACGCACACACACACACACACTTATCTCCTGGGCACTGCTCTGTCACACTCTTTATGTGTGTGTCTGGACTGTCTGTCTTCTGATTCATTTAAGTTTTAAGGTGATTTAGTGTTGCTGGTGTTAAAGCAACATCACTCACACTAAATGACAGAGTCTGGGTTCTTTCCCCCCTCTTGCAGGAATAAAGCCCTTCCACTGGTTGAATCAACGTTGTTTCCACTTTATTTTAACCCCTGTGACGAAGTTGAATCAATGTGGAAAACATATTGGATTTGCAAAAGCCATCAATGTAAGAATATTTCGGGGGTTTTCACCATCAAACTTTTAACCTAAACCCAATGACATGGTGACCTTTTTTGTTGATTTCACATTCAATTCACGTTAGTTGAAAATTCAACCAAATGTAAAGCAGAACTAGACTTTGAACTAATGTCTGTGCCCAGTGGATATTTCGTATTTTCATGATGACATGAAAATGAAGAAAAGTGTGTTTGGGGAAAAATGGTGCTCCAGTTACAGCACATATATATTTTACAGGATAGAGTTTGACTACTTGTATTTTGAGAATAATACCAGACTTATTGCTATTTATGTTAAGTATAGGGTATTTTATGTTTTTGTAATCTCCTCATCTAAAGAAGTAAATCAACTCTCAGAGCTTGACAAGGTGTCTTCCATGTTCAACCATCTCTCATTGCCTATGTAAATCAACTCTCAGAGCTTGACAAGGCATCTACCATGTTCAACTGTCTCTCATTGCCTATGTAAATCAACTCTCAGAGCTTGACAAGGCATCTACCATGTTCAACTGTCTCTCATTGCCTATGTAAATCAACTCTCAGAGCTTGACAAGGCATCTTCCATGTTCAACTGTCTCTCATTGCCTATGTAAATCAACTCTCAGAGCTTGACAAGGCATCTACCATGTTCAACTGTCTCTCATTGCCTATGTAAATCAACTCTCAGAGCTTGACAAGGCATCTACCATGTTCAACTGTCTCTCATTGCCTATGTAAATCAACTCTCAGAGCTTGACAAGGCATCTACCATGTTCAACTGTCTCTCATTGCCTATGTAAATCAACTCTCAGAGCTTGACAAGGCATCTTCCATGTTCAACCATCTCTCATTGCCTATGTAAATCAACTCTCAGAGCTTGACAAGGCATCTACCATGTTCAACTGTCTCTCATTGCCTATGTAAATCAACTCTCAGAGCTTGACAAGGTGTCTTCCATATTCAACTGTCTCTCATTGCCTATGTAAATCAACTCTCAGAGCTTGACAAGGCATCTTCCATGTTCAACCGTCTCTCATTGCCTATGTAAATCAACTCTGGCTAATTGATCGTTAGAAAACCCTTTTGCAATTATGTTAGCACAGCTGAAAACTATTATCCTGATTAAAGAAGCAATAATACTGGCCTTCTTTAGACTAGTTGAGTATCTGGAGCATCAGCATTTGTGGGTTCGATTACAGGCTCAAAATGACCAGAAACAAAGGACTTTCTTCTGAAACTCATCAGTCTATTCTTGTTCTGAGAAATAAAGGCTATTCCATGCGAGAACTTGCCAAGAAACTGAAAATCTCGTACAACGCTGTGTACTTCTAGGTAGAGTTCCTCTGTCCAGTATCTGTGTTTTTTTTGCCTATATTAATCTTCTCTTTTTATTGGCCAGTCTGAGATATGGCTTTTTCTTTGCAACTCTGCCTAGAAGGCTAACATCCTGGAGTCGCCTCTTCACTCTTGGCGTTTAGACTGTTGTTTTGCGGGTATGATTTAATGAAGCTGCCAGTCTCTTTTCCAAGCTTAAAAGGACATTCACATGCAACACCATGGGCCAGAAAATATTGAATACATTGGCCATGCTGTCAATCCAGGCAGTAAATGAGGCTGAATGAACTGTTTCGCTGCCAGACAAGGCTCTGCTGATATCCAGGTGTAGCGGTGGTAAGGATTCACTCCATTGCGCTGAAAAGTAAGCTCTGCTGTTGGGACAGCATTATATAGGCCCCAACAGTTTGTGGTCACTGTTATAGTGCAATTAATGTATTGTTTAGTGTTGCGATGTGTTGTGTAGTGGCTTTATTGGCATGCATCTAAAAAAAAATGGAAGTTTGCCCCACCAAGATTTACATGCTGAAATCACCACTGCATGCTATATTAAAGCGACCATGTTGTTTTTGGGAAACCTGTTATTCTTAGCTCCGACATATAAAGTTTGTAAGTGAAAACTATTTCTAAAATGCATACTTTCAGTTTTTCTGAACTCACTTCACTCATGCAAAAGAGGGAGGTTCGCGCTGCTGGTGCTATCTTGCTGCTGGTGATATCTTGCTGCTGGTGCTATCTTGCTGCTGGTGCTATCTTGCTGCTGGTGCTATCTTGCTGCTGGTGCTATCTTGCTGCTGGTGATATCTTGCTGCTGGTGCTATCTTGCTGCTGGTGATATCTTGCTGCTGGTGCTATCTTGCTGCTGGTGCTATCTTGCTGCTGGTGATATCTTGCTGCTGGTGCGATCTTGCTGCTGGTGATATCTTGCTGCTGGTGATATCTTGCTGCTGGTGATATCTTGCTGCTGGTGCTATCTTGCTGCTGGTGCTATCTTGCTGCTGGTGCTATCTTGCTGCTGGTGATATCTTGCTGCTGGTGCTATCAAGCTGCTGGTGCTATCTTGCTGCTGGTGCTATCTTGCTGCTGGTGATATCTTGCTGCTGGTGCTATCTTGCTGCTGGTGATATCTTGCTGCTGGTGATATCTTGCTGCTGGTGCTATCTTGCTGTTAGTGATATCTTGCTGCTGGTGCTATCTTGCTGCTGCTGCTTACAACACTAAGGGTTATCAGACACTTTGGTCAATTATACAATTATATTATTATATAATGTTAGAAAACATTGCACAATGTGAAGTGTTCAGGCACATAGTACTGTTAGGAAAGCTCCTCACCACCACATTAATATCCTTTCTTGCTTGATAACAGTGCAATATACTGCATGTGAAAGATTATTTGGAAGTGGGAATCCCAATAGCCACTCACACACCCAATACTTCTGTTTTCTGTATAGCTACATGATCTCAGTATAGGATATAATTTAATGTTGTTATCACCAAAATAGCTGAGTTCTCCATTTGGTCCATCTCAATTATTTGACAGGTTCAAACGAGGAGAGTAAGGCTAAATCAGTCTGACAGCTCCTGGATGAATATGACATGGCTACATTAAGCATGCTTCAGTTGTGAATGAACCTCGGCTGGTTCTAACCCCCCCAAGCAGCCTGCCGGCCTCCACAGGCTGTAATTACAAGGCTGTGTAACATGTCTTCACAGTGGTGCGGCAGTGTGGCCCGACCTGTAGCTGCTGGCTGTGTGTAAGTCTTAGAGCACTGCATCCCCTCATATGCCCCTTAATGAAAGCCAGGTGGCTGCCTGTCTGTTTAAGGCTCCTAATCAATAGCCCCGCTCATCGCAGCCCCAGCCTGACTAGTACTAACAATTTGTTAGGAGAGTATCTGAATGGCGTGTCTTGTAGAGCAAACAATTGGAAGTGTGTCAAGAGTGAGACTAATTGGATTCTGGACATTAGTTTTGTTAGGTGGGATTCGTGTTGGGATATGTGGTTTAGGGGGTGGCGTGTGTGTGTGTACGTTTGTGTGTGTGTGCATTTGTGTGTGTGTGTGTGTGCTGGGTCAGGGAAGTGATCCCTCTCTATGGCCTCAACAAGCTACATGACATCTCCAGGTCTGTTCTTTGCTCTCTCAGGGAATTTTGGGAGATGGAGGAATCTTACAGAAAAGTTTTTTCCCTGTCCAAATACATAAGCTGAAGTGGCACTCGAAGCGATTCAGTGCATCTCCATTTCCTGTGACTGTTTCCTGCAGTCACAGAGATTGTTTTATATCTCAATCAACCAGCTCGTGGTGGGGAAACGTTCCATATACATTGTTCCCTGGGAAAAGCACTGAGCACACTGCTGCACAGTGCTCCCAGCCAGAGAGGCAGAGGTAGAATTCAGGGGAGGAGTGTGTAGAGATCACGACCCCGAGCTTGTAGTGATCACCTGATGCCTGAGTTCAAACATGTGTCAGAGGAGGGGGAGAGGATGGAAGGAGAGAAGAGGGAGAGAGAGAAGGGGGAGAAGGTGGAAGGAGAGAAGAGGGGGAGAGAGAAGGGAGAGAGGGTGGAAGGAGAGAAGAGGGGGAGAGGATGGAAGGAGAGAAGAGGGGGAGAGAGAAGGGGGAGAAGGTGGAAGGAGAGAATAGGGGGAGAGGATGGAAGGAGAGAAGAGGGGGCGAGAGAAGGGGGAGAAGGTGGAAGGAGAGAAGAGGGGGAGAGAGAAGGGAGAGAGGGTGGAAGGAGAGAAGAGGGCGAGAGAGAAGGGGAGAGGGTGGAAGGAGAGAAGAGAAGAGGGGGAGAGAGAAGGGGGAGAGGGTGGAAGGAGAGAAAGAGGTCAAAAAATATGTAAACCACACATGATTGATTAATTGATTAATCTGTTAAACTTTGTAGGCTGTTATTACTAATGAAATCATTCTAGAGGGAAGAAATGAATTACACTTCGTTTGCCCATCTAGTATTTATAAAAAATATTGTCAAACTCTAGGAAGGCTATCAACAAACTCTAGGAAGGCTATCAGCAAACTCTAGGAAGGCTATCATCAAACTCTAGGAAGGCTATCATCAAACTCTAGGAATGCTATCCTCAAACTCTAGGAAGGCTATCATCAAACTCTAGGAAGGCTATCAACAAACTCTAGGAAGGCTATCAGCAAACTCTAGAAAGGCTATCAGCAAACACTAGAAAGGCTATCAACAAACTCTAGGAAGGCTATCAACAAACTCTAGGAATGCTATCCTCAAACTCTAGGAAGGCTATCAACAAACTCTAGGAAGGCTATCAGCAAACTCTAGGAAGGCTATCATCAAACTCTAGGAAGGCTATCAACAAACTCTAGAAAGGCTATCAGCAAACATTAGAAAGGCTATCATCAAACTCTAGGAAGGCTATCAACAAACTCTAGGAATGCTATCCTCAAACTCTAGGAAGGCTATCAACAAACTCTAGGAAGGCTATCAGCAAACTCTAGGAAGGCTATCATCAAACTCTAGGAAGGCTATCAACAAACTCTAGGAAGGCTATCAGCAAACTCTAGAAAGGCTATCAGCAAACACTAGAAAGGCTATCATCAAACTCTAGGAAGGCTATAAACAAACTCTAGGAATGCTATCCTCAAACTCTAGGAATGCTATCCTCAAACTCTAGGAAGGCTATCATCAAACTCTAGGAATGCTGCCATCGTAAGTGCATATACAGTTAAAGTCGGAAGTTTACATACACTTAGGTTGGAGTCACTAAAACTTGTTTTTCAACCACTACACACATTTCTTGTTAACAAACTATAGTTTTGGCAAGTCGGTTTGGACATCTACTTTGTGCATGACACAAGTAATCTTTCCAACAATTGTTTATAGACAGATTATTTCACTTATACCTCACTGTATCACAATTCCAGTAGGTCAGAAGTTTACATACACTAAGTTGACTGTGCCTTTAAACAGCTTGGGAAATTCCAGCAAATGATGTCATGGCTTTAGAAGCTTCTGATAGGCTAATTTACATAATTTAAGTCAATTGGAGGTGTACCTGTGGATGTATTTCAAGGCCAACATTCAAACTCAGTGCCTCTTTGCTTGACATCATGGGAAAATCAAAAGAAGTCAGCCAAGACCTCAGAAAAAAAATTGTAGACCTCCACAAGTCTGTTTCATCCCTGGGAGCAATTTCCAAACAACTGAAGGTTCATCTGTACAAACAATAGTACGCAAATATAAACACCATGGGACCACACTTCCATCATACCACTCAGGAAGGAGGCGCGCTCTGTCTCCTAGAGATTAACATGCTTTGGTGTGAAAGTGCAAATCAATCCCAGAACAACAGCAACTGCACATGGGGACTAAGATCCTACTTTTTGGAGAAATGTCCTCTGGTCTGATGAAACAACAATAGAACTGTTTTACCATGATGACCATCGTTATGTTTGGAGGAAAAAGTGGGAGGCTTGCAAGCCGAAGAACACAATCCCAACCTTGAGGCACGGGGTGGCAGCATCATGTTGTGCGGGTGCTTTGCTGCAGGAGGGACTGGTGCACTTCACAAAATAAATGGCATCATGAGGAAGTAAAATTATGTGGATATATTGAAGCAAACTCTCAAGACGTCAGTCAGGAAGTTAAAGCTTGGTCGTAAATGGGTCTTCCAAATAGACAATGACCCCAAGCATACTTCCAAAGTTGTGGCAAAATGGCTTAAGGACAACAAAGTCAAGGTATTGGAGTGGCCATCACAAAGCCCTGACCTCAATCCCATATAACATTTGTTGGAAGAACTGAAAAAGCATGTGTGAGCAAGGAGGCCTACAAACCTGACTCAGTTACAACTGCTCTGTTAGGAGGAATGGGCCACAATTCACCCAACGTATTGTTGGAAGCTTGTGGGAGACTTCCTGAAATGTTTGACTCAAGTTAAACAATTTAAAGGCAATGCTACCAAATACTAATTGAGTGTATGCAAACTTCTGACCCACTGGGAATGTGATGAAAGAAATAAAAGCTGAAATAAATCATTCTCTCTACTATTATTCTGACATTTCACATTCTTAAAATAAAGTGGTGATACGAACTGACCTAAAACAGGGAATTTTTACTAGGATTAAATGTCAGGAATTGTGAAAAACTGAGTTTAAATGTATTTGGCTAAGGTCTATGTAAACTTCCGACTTCAACTGTATACTGTAGATAGATATGTAGTCCATATGAAAGCCCAGGCCATTTCAGGCAGAAGGCCAAAGAGAAAGGCGAAGAGCGCCAGGCCTGATGCTGACGGCTCTGTCTGGAGTAACTGGGAATAACAGTGGGAACAACTCTATCTCAGCTGATAAAAGCAGCTGGCTCTGGCGACACTCCGTAAAGTTTTATAGTCAGATATGCACAGATGATCAGGCCAGCTGTGCGGTGTCATATATTCCCAAACAAACTCTGGGGGCCTGAACTTTCACCTCTCACACACATAGGTTACAGAGCTCAGGAGCGCGCACACACACACACACACACACACACACACACACACACACACACACACACACACACACACACACACACACACACACACACACACACACACACACACACACACACACACACATGTACGCACACACACACACACACACACACACACGCACGCACGCACACACACACACACACACACACAGACACACACTCAAATTCATGCAGGTTGTGTAGATCACACACATGCACAGCCATTCATCCAGAGGCTCTGTCTCTTACACGGGTGTAAAACATATTGCCCTTTCTATCCCAGAGCATTGTTGTGTGTTACAGCTCTGTGGATGCAAATAAGGAAAGCAATAATGGTCTCTCACCCGTGTCTGGCTCTCTCAACCGTGTCTGTTGGAAGGAAACATGAATATAGGATGTGAAACCAAGCAGTGCTTTCTATAAATCGCCTGTGTTCTCTCTGCTGTGTGTGACTACACTCTGGCTGCTGTGTGGGACTACACTCTGGTTGCTATGTGTGACTACACTCTGGCTGCTGTGTGTGACTACACTCTGGTTGCTGTGTGTGACTACACTCTGGTTGCTGTGTTTGACTACACTCTGGTTGCTGTGCATGACTACACTCTGGTTGCTGTGTTTGACTACACTCTGGTTGCTATGTGTGACTATAGTCTGGCTGCTGTGTGTGACTACACTCTGGCTGCTGTGTGTGACTAGACTCTGGTTGCTGTGACGATAGGCATGCAGATGCAGATGCAGTAACGCAGAAACAAGCACATAGACACACACCCACGGAGATACCTACAAATATGCATGCACAGACATGCACAGTCGCGCACACGCTCAGTTGTGCGTACACACGGTCCTACTCAGCTGATTAGTTTGGTCCAAGGCATCATCACACCAACACCAGCCAGCGGTTCTGTTGCTCCTGGTACCCACTAAGTCTGCTCTGTTTATTTTGGAACAAGAGCAAGACTAATTAAAGTGATGCTTTATTTATTTTCTCTCTCTTTGCCCTCTCTTTCTAACAAGCCCTCGATAATCCCTCAGTATCAGTGAAGGCAAAGTGTGTGCTCAGGAGTGTGTTGACACAGTGCGTCTCCCACACACACACACACACACACACACACACACACACACACACACACACACACACACACACACACACACACACACACACACACACACACACACACACACACACACACACACACACACACACACACACACACACACACACACACACACACACACACACACACACACACACACACACAAGAACATAAAACACACACACACGGTCAATGGAGCTTGACCAAGACTGGTGCTATAACACAGGGCCAGAGGGGTATCCTATGAAGCAAGCTAAATCTACTCAGGGTTTTCTGAAGCTAACCAGCTTCAGTTAGCTTCACATTCCAGCTCAAATGTCATCCGTACTACAACAGTGGATATTACTCTTCTTCCTGCCGCTAACTCTAGCAGGCATTTAACTGCCCGTGCGTGTCGTACATGGCTAGTCCAATGTCAAATTCTTAATAGAGACTATATATATGTAACGGATGTGAAACGGCTAGCTTAGTTAGCGGTGTGCGCTAAATAGCGTTTCAATCGGTTACGTCACTTGCTCTGAGACCTTGATGTAGTAGTTCCCCTTGCTCTGCAAGGGCCGTGGCTTTTGTTACACATATATAACTATAACTATATATATAACTAAGAGATTAGATTTTTTTTCATGAATAAAAAACTATGCTGACACATCAATCCATGGGCTTAGGGGTGATGGGTGCTTAGGGGTGATGGGGGCTTAGGGGTGATGGGTGCTTAGGGGTGCTGATAAAAAAATTAAAACATTTCAATGAAAAACATATTCAAATTCACCAAATTTGTTCACTAGGCCTTTATTACTCCTGTATGAGTAGAGAAAGATACCTGTCAGCAGAGCGGGGAGAAAAATGTAATTGGACTATGGATTTTACAATGACGCCTATAGTTGGCCACATTTGCCTAATAGTAATCAAATAAACCCTCTGTTATTCGAGTGTGAACACATTTTTTTGTGATCTATTAATGATTGCACAAAGAAAACCTTTGTTGCTGTTGGAGAAGTGTGAGAAATAGATTATTTCTTGTTATTCACAGTTTGGTGTTTCATTTCAGCTGCTCTTCTTCAAATAAAAGACCATCTGTGAGCCTTGATAAGCCTGGAAAGGGGAAATGAGTAAACCTCAGACTATGCAGAGGACACTCAACATTTCTCTCCTCAACACCAGGTAACCTCAATGATGTATGCAGCATCAATGATGTATACAGTGAGACATGGGCTCCCCTAAATGCAACAAAAGTCTAACTTTGAGGGGTCTCTAAATATTGCTAATTTCACCGAGACGCTCGCCGACAGCAAGATGCATCAATCTCACCGGAGAAAGTGAGCGAAACAGCGCCCCTCTGTCTCAGTATGTGTAGCCCATGTATCTGATGCTGTCTGGACAAAATGAGTTTGACATCATCAGATACATGGCCTACACATACTGAACACAATGGCCACTGTTTCTCTCACTCTAATACTTTCTCCAGTGAGATAGATTCAGCCACTTGCATATTGAAGGAAGATTATTAAAGAACGGAGAGACAAGATAGTCATTATTTCTTAAGATCAATTTATTTTTGTTGTTCAAAAATGTTGAGTAAGCATGGCTTCTCTTGGCATCCATGAATACTGTGTAGGCCTAATGACAATCTCTGAATGTCGTTACACTTATAGCGTTTGTGACAGATGTTCCTTTCCACTCATCAAATGGCAGGTGCACAGTGCACTGTTTAGATGCTGGAGTTACTTTGGAGTGGACAAACATGCAAAGGTAGCCTTCTGTTCCAAGTTACTTGTTTGACAATCAGTCTTTACTATCTTTACTCCATGTATTTACTATTATGCCCCTCGGGTATAATTCACTTTGGTATGCAGTATGAGATTATGTGTGATTCTTTAACACATTGGGGTGTTGACAGATATTACAGTACATGCCCTAGAATGACAACATGGTCTCATCAGAATATGTACAAAATAGTGACATTTAACCATTGTACTTTTATGTCACCTATACTGACATATTACTTATATGTCACTGTTAAATTTCAGCATTCTGATATTGTTATTGAGGCATGCCTGGGAGGAAATGTTTGTGTCTCAGCCTTTGTTCTTTAAAAAAATATATATTTACAAAATATCTAGAATAAATACACGTATTAAATATAATCACATAGTCTACTGTAGTTCAGATGAATCCGTAAGGTTTGAATATCTCATACATCAGGCTGGGAAAAGCCCTACAATATTACCCAGTGTACAATTAGCTTGAGCCCTTGCCATCACCAAGTGAAACATAAGAACCAAACACTCCTCCAACCAACAAATTACCCTTGGAAATCCTGCTGCGAGAGGCGAGTTGAATCAAAGAACAACTCTCTCACATATATTTGGTCTGCCATAGCCGCCCACCACCAAGCTTGGACTGTCTGAAACTCAACATAAATCTCCAAGCCACAGCCTCAGTTCGGCTCCATTTTAGAAACAGGGAATGAACGTTTTGGTTGTCTTTATGTTTGATGACAGTCATGTGAAATGAAAGAGATTTTCTACACCCACCCTTTTGTGTTTGTGTCTCAGCAGGCAGTCCCGTCAGGGCATAGCCATAATCCCCCACCTTGCATCTCCATCACTGTGTGAATGGAAAGGGAGGAGGAATAGCAAGCCCCGCCACTCCTAACAATTTACTTTATTCCACAAGGTTGTCTCAGGACAACTGGGTCTCGTATCTGTTTTAAAAAACGTTTCCTTTATAAGGTTACATTTAGAAAAAAGGGTGTGGGGGGGGATCAGAAAGCCTTTAGATTAGAACTAATGACCGTTGGCAATCAGCTGTGTCTGTGTGTGCGTGTGCTGAGGGCTGAGGGTAGCGAGAGGTGGTGAAAGAGCTCTTAAGTAGTCGTATCCAGGTCGCAAGCTTTCTCCTTTCTGTCGGCCGTCCAAGGACAACTAAGCCCAGTCCAGTGGGAGAGCTTTTGCTCAGCCAGAGAAAGAGGAGGGTGTGGTGGGGTGGAAAGGGGGAGTCACAACGGGGTGTTCACTGCCCCATGGTGCCCTGCTGGCTGTGGTCTCCCTGTCAGTGCAGCAGTAGGTAACTCTGGAGCCAAGGTGGAGTGAGAAAGGAAGGGAGAAAACTCTGAGAGAAACCATGAAAAATGTGGAGTATGAAAATGTCTCCCTTGGTTTATGGCAGCACAGACAACCTTCCAAGAGCAACACATCTTTAAATTTAACTTGAGATGCCTTTTTTCCCTCCGCTCCCTAACAGTTGGCAATGGCTCGGTTTCGAAAGCAAGGCCAAGTTGCTTGGAAACTGCGACCATGTTAAAAAAACACTTAATAATGTGGCGACAGGCTTCTGTATAAGGAGCTCAGCTTCCAGCTTCGGTGAACATGTTTGGTTCAGACTGAAACTTGGGCAAGTCTAGCTAGAATAATCTGAAATTCCAAGTGATCAGATCTCAGAATACTGACATACAGTATAATCTACCATTGATAAAAGGGAGAAAGACAAATGTTGTGACATTAGTTGTCCAGGCAAAAGTGAGAGGATATATTGATACCTACTTTTGAAAATATAATTCATAAAAAATGTAAATACATTTTCCACAGATCCCTGTTTTGGCAAAATGCTACATTAATATTCAAATTAAGCCCTCTCCTGGAACAAGTTTGTTAATGGGATAGTTCACAGATTGATTGAGCTTTCATAGTGCAATTAAACCAATGGAATAGTCCCCAAAGTACAAACCTGCCTATTTGACTGTCTAGGCAGGCTCAAGCAAACCAAACACTCAGAAGGTCTGCTCCAGAGGCAGTAGTTATTTAGATTAATTTGAGGATGAAATCTCTTGAGATGCACCATCTTGTTTTCAAGTGTCCCAAAAAATAAAAGAGTTTTACAGCATAAAAAAATTGTTGTACAACTACTAATAGGCCTACATTTAATAATGTAGCTGCTACTACAAATCTTAATACGGCTAATAAAACTAAGTACCTATTATATAAACATACATTTCTACAAATATCTTCACATGGTGATGTTTCAATGAGTTTGCTCTTAACATTTTGGAAAGGGCTTTCTTAAAATGACTGTGTGATTTGAATGCGTTGATTTCTATAGGTAAATGATTCCAGTCAGTTGGGCATTTGTATCTGAAAGGTTTTACTCCAACGTCATGATGTACCCTTGGGATTTACAATTGCTGCTGTTGTTGGAATGAGTAGTGTGAGTCTTGTAAAGTTAGTTGTTCCTTATTAATGCAGTATATACAGGGACATTTCAGTTGATACATTGAAAAAGAAGTTGGTACCAATGCAGGTATGAGTGTTTTTTAATTCTATTCAAACCGTTCAAGGCTGAAGATTCCATACGGGAACACAGAAACCTCCCAACTGGATTTTATATAAAGTCTCATAAATAAAGGTTGTGATAGATGTTATTCCATTGAATTGGTTTAAAATTATGACTAGAAACAACACACACACACACACACACACACACACACACACACACACACACACACACACACACACAACAAATCAAGGCTTTGATGGATCAAACATACCTCTGGTGCAGAACCCCATACCTCCAGAGAGTAGACACTTCCCGTTAGAGAAACTGAATAAAATGCCCCATTGAGATGAACAAATGTAATGCACCTAAAATGTAACTGTCCTGAACACTTCCTAGCTCAAAGTAACTGTTTGACTTACTTGAAAAAAAGTGTTTCTTTTCCTTGTGGGATCAGTTTGTGTTGTTTTGAGCCATTGTATTCGGTACAGATGCAGATGGAACAAATTGAACATGATTTGAAAAACAACTCCCAAGGGTTATGCCTCAAAAACAAATAATGATATCTGAATGATTGATGAAATAACATAATAAAAAATGAACAAAAGGTCTGTCCTTTAGGATTCTGCACTTGTATATACTTTGAAACGCAACAAGTAAATGAAGTGGTAAACAAACTGGTTTAGAAACAAATGCTGTATGTCAAAACACAACTCAAAACACAACACAAAACACAGGTCAAAACACAACTCAACCTGAGTGCTTTTGTCTTTGGTCACTTTTGCCTTCAGGTCTCTAGGTCTCCAGTTTTCCAGGCACTGGAGGAATCATGATGTTGCTTTTTATCTTTCAAGTGTGACACTGGCTGCTAACACTGAGATTTGTGGCATTACAGCAGACTTCTCCATCAGCCTATCATCAGCCTATCAACCAACCTCACAGATAATGCCTCAAAGACCTTGAAACTTCACAGTCATAATAATCCCTCAACCAATGTGTTTGGAAGCAGAACCTCCATGGTTTTTCCAAAGGCAATTTGTTTTAAACAGTTACTTTTTCAAAAGGTTAAATATGAGGAAATCTGTGAGGCTGATTTGTTTTATGGGCTAGCCCAGCTCTGAATTGCCAGGACATATAGGATAGGTTTTAAGGGAGGGAGGGAGACTGACATTACATATGGGCCAGATGGATTTTCTCCTATCCTGGTCATAAAAGTTCTTAGGACAGTTCACAAATCAAGGCCTTGCAGTATTATGTTAAGCGTTTGAGATTGTTATTGTTATTTTATGTTTGTAAATACTCATGTAATTTACAACTTTTCAAGGATCATTCGAGAATCAACCCACCCTGACGTTTTATGTGTGTGCTTAACAGTTGATACTTGGCTGATAAACTGTCTAGAGCTTTGAGGCTATATTCCATGGAAACATGGTCAGCGTAATAACAGAAGAACAACCAACTTTCTACAGTTTTGAATTAAGACCTGGGATTATAATACTGCACCTCGGCTACTTTATAGCTATAAGCTCTTTGTTTTATGTGCAAGGGCATTTAATTTATTTAGGCGAATGGTTTTTGGTGTAAAATGTCCTCTGAAAGGAACGAAGAGGGCAGCAGGTAGCAGGCGAGGAGAGGGGAAAATGAAAAGTGAAATTCAAGATGGTACCGGGCTTAAACGGGAAACGTCCGTTCTCCAGGGGCCAGTCGTCTTTCCGGAGAAGAGGAAAGTGGACCCCACGGTGGAGAGAGCTTCTGGTGGTCTGAGCCGGGCTGCCTCCCAGGGTCACTGTCTATGAAGTTGTTTCCCTGACACAAGCCTCGGATAAAGGTCCTTTCAATGGTCACAATGGTCTCAACCTCCTTGACGTAATGGTATTAATGTACTAGGCAATGCACCTCCCAAACGAAAGTTGATATCATGAAGCTGCTTCCATATTTGGGTTTTGAAGTAATCCCTATAGGCCTATCTGAGATGGGTTTACATTTAGCATTTGTTGATATGGCTGGAATAGTGGCAAAACTACTACAATAGGCCTCATAAAATGTATGTAGATGAATACTAGAATTGGCCATGTTTGTCAGTAATGTCATTTATTGAGCTTTATTAATGCACCTTATCAATAATAGTCACATGACACGATCAAGTCAATGCACCCTATCAATACAATATGTTCATACATGTTCAAGTTTAAGCAACATGTGGACTACACCGCCATTCAACTACAACACCCCCAGTCTAATGACAGGGAGGATTTGACATGTTTCATTGAAGAGAGAACGGGGACGTTATAGATTTATGAGTGTCTTTTAACAACTAATAATTCTCACAGACACTGATGGACATAACAGACATGTACACATGGGGGCTGCATAATGGTGCTGGGACATCAGGTTGTTTATGGGGGGCTGCATAATGTTGCTAGGACATCAGGTTGTTTATGCAACGTTAAAACGTGCAATTGGCTGCATTTCATTCAGTGTGCAGAATGTGTGCATGTATTTCAAGATTAAGTTATCTGGAATGTACTCCAGTTCATAACGTTGAGGCACGCTCTTTCCTTCAATCAATATTCACTTCGAAATGTATTACAATACGCATATTTTATGCTATTACAATTTTTAATATATTTCCCTTGTATATTTTTCCTAATGATAATATATAATCATTTGACTTTTGACAATCAAATTAGTCTATTTCCTTTATCTTCGTGCATTCAGCTAATAAGAGATTTGTATTTATAAAAAATTATATACTTTCATTCAGATACTTCTTTACAAATGTTGAATATTTTGGTCAACTTTACAGGCCACACATAAAGAGAACACCAATGTAGGCTACATTACATTCATTTGCAAAGTCCCATGTAGGCCTAGGCCATGCTCATACAGAACATACAATTAATTACCTTATAGGAATGTGGTGAGAATTATATAAGACGTTTATAAATGTGAAGTTTATTGCCTTGTTGCTGTAATCAATTAAATATATATGTTTTTAAAACGGGGCATTTAGCAACCAACTTTATTGCTTGTCGGCCAGTTTAAGAGAGAAGCATTAGAGGTCCATACATGGAGTAGGGGTTGATTCTTAGATCTAGGGCTACTCATCCGTTTCGTCGATGATATCTGGAGCCAGCGAATGTATACAAACTATAAATTCCCCCTCTTCTCTGAGCTCTATTTGGAGCGCCAGATTTCTTCTGAATAACATTCTTTGGAGGAAAGGGCTTAGCCTTAGCGGAATTACATTAACATGCCCAGATAAAGGTATTGGAAGCCAAGAGATGTCCACATTTTCATTTATCAAGAGCTTATGATTCCGATAGGCAACAAACGGTCTTCGTGAAGTAGACCTAGCGAGGCTTGACGGGAAGGCATGTTTTCACTTTAATCTCCATATCCAACTCTTGACTCCGCTTTAGAACATTTGTATTCACACTTTTCATCAGGAAAAACCAACAGGTATTTTAAGGCTTGAAATGCTAAATTAGGCCAAACCCAGAAATGTGCAGGTATCACTAAAGAGAAAGAAAAAATGTGCTTCGATAGTATTATACAACTATTGCACAGAATATGTTCACGCGTCCAGTGGGTCTGGACCAAGTGAAGTAATAAGCCCTACCACTTTAGGTGGTCCATAATGCTGCACTACAATATTGTCTCTAGGGCTATAAGCTAATAAATAGTGATTAGGACTATTTTTACTACAAGAAGTTTGACACAACCTGCTATCAATAACATAGGCTTGTAGCATGTGTTTAAATGCAATTGAAAAGTTGTTAGTACGCCATTATTGTGTGTGTAAGTAGCATAGTGGAATGCTAAATAAGGCCTATCTAATTATTCATTACTTCGGCTGACTCATCTTCATTGATCACTCACTGACTCAGAATTATGAGGAGGCCTATTTGTAGGCTTATGTGTAGCCAATTGGTTTTGCCATCACCTTATATTAGACACTTTAATTCATCTATGTCAATTATTGACATAGAGTTAATCAATGCAACAGGACAAGTTAGCGTACATTCACTTGGGCAAACTGCTCGTTGAAAACGCATGTGGATTTTTGTTTCTTAACGACATGCCTAACTCGGCATTCGTAAATACAAACGATTAAATGGTGTTGGAATTGTGAGAGAGTATGACTAACTCATTTGAAAAGCCCTGATAAGTTTGATCTACATCGAGCAAACTGACGAGTAGTTACATAAACCACCATGTTTCGACTGGGTCAATAACTGTATCCATTTCGGCTGGAGTGTACCCATAATGCTTGGTTTATACCCAGAAATCGAAATATGACTTAATGAATGACGTAATTGTAATATATATATATATATATGATATATTAGGTATATGGATTATTTAAACATGAAAAATAAGCATATTTCAGCCCTCATAACAATGATTCCTTCACACAGTGAAATAAGGCCTACGTGGCAGTGAAGTCCAAGACGAATTCATTTAAGGCTACTAAAATAAACGTTAATATCCACTTCAGAGCACTGTTTTGAGAGCGTATATTATAGGCTACTCAAGACCTTGTCAGGTGTGAAGTTGTCTCTCCTTCAGTGTTGTTTTCAATATTCCATTATTCCCATAAAGAGAAGGTAATAATGCCCCCAAAGTAATAATATTCTATATACATAAAATTATTTTTTTTTAATCGAAAATCAAAAGTAAGAAACTTTTTATTTACAATATTTTCAGTGCAAATAATTATTGACCAACATATAATACAACAATATTTATCAACGCTTCCACAGTAAATTACATGTAACATTGTGTCATGTTTTTGGATTTCAGGACACGGAATAAGTGGTTCAGATTAAAATTCACAACAGAATATTTCCTTCAGTTGAGGAAAAAGTCATGCACATCGCCTAATACTGACTGACAGAGGTGAAAGATGGAGGGAGTCATAATATCCCATACACGCTGTAGAGTATCCTACTGGCCCTCCACTTTACGACAACTCCGCTCTGTATATCAATTTTTCTAAATAATATTTATATTAAATTATACATTTTACATTAAAAAAAATAACTTTTGACTGTGCACTCATATTAACATTTGCGATGATGGCACAGCTTCTGTAAGGGCACTGACTGAGTTCGCCTCCTCGGTACTCACAGGGATGGCCCCGGTCATGATCACACTAGTCTTGTTGTGCTCAGAAATGTCCATGTCACTCTTGTCCTCCTGTCCATCCTCGAAATCGGACTCGCTTGCTTCGCTCTCACACTCGGACTCTTCCGGCTCCTTGGACTCGGCCTCTGTCAGTGACTTGTCCGGGGTCTCCTTCTCCTTATCTTTCTGTGCCTGTGCTTCTTTCGAATGCCTCCACTTCATGCGCCTGTTTTGGAACCACACTTTGACCTGCCGAGAAAGTGCACAAGCTCGTTTAGACGCGGTCGGCCTGAGCCCGAGGCCTATTACTCGCCAACAGGTTGACAAGGTAATATGATTCATAGAAATATGACCCATAGTCTACATTTCTAATTCAACAACTTTACAGTAGCCTAGGTAGGCTACAATGAAGTTAATGTAGAATAATAAAAAAAACAATTTTGCGTAAAATGGGCATACATGGCATAAAGGTGGTCCTAGCCTACAAGAACAACACAAATACTATTAAAACATCATATATATATATTACATTTGTATTGCTTAACCCCAATGGGGTTAGGTGAAACTATAACCTTCATCCGTTTGCAATAATTCGTTGTAATCTAATTTCATTTCCTTAGAAGTTCTCCATTGCGTAATTGTGTAGTTGCCTACTGGGCTATATTACCGGGCGTGTCCTCCTCTGAGTGGAGGCTTCCTGTCGTAACAGCACAAGGCCAAGTTTGATTGTTTTACACTATTATGTCTTTCCATCTCAAGAATCAAGAATTCTAAAAAATAACTCCAGATTTGCATGGTCTATGCTTAGGCATGGTTAATTGAAAAGGCCTGCTTGTCCATAAAATAGCCCAATTGAGGCTTATAGGTTACAGTAACTTATCTTACCTGTGCGTCTGTTAGGCCAAGCATTGCAGCCAGTTGTTTTCTGTCGGGTTTGGTGACGTATTTCTGTATTTCGAATCTTTTCTCAAGCCCTTTTCTTTGTAGGTTGGAGAAGACCGCCCGCGACCAGGACCTCTTCCTTTTGTACGTCTGTGGCATCGTGTCTTTAGTAAGGACAGCATATGGACCTGTATAAATAAAGGGACATAAAGGTTGAGCAATGTTATTTATTCGTTCAAAATTCAAAGTGTAACGATATTTGGTCAATTATACTCTGCAGAAATACAAGAACAACAGAACATATGCATAAGGTTTAAAAGCAAAGTCTGAATATGAAAGACTATGTAAAAATATTGTTCGAATCCTTAAATGCGCTGTGTGCGTAAAAAGGCCATTTGAAATATGCGGACGGCTACACTACCTGGAAAGGTGTCCTGAAACTGATGCTGCCCTGAATGCCTGGCGCTGTTTAGTGAGCTCATCATGGAGGACGCGTCGCTCATCCCCGGGTCTATGGATGCGAAGTACTGGCTCGCTGGCTGGATCCCTGACTGACGGTTCGAGCTAACAATGGACGTGAGATCTGTCACAGGGCGAGAGATAAGTAAGAAATTACCGCAACGCATACACGAGTATTCAACGCTGAAACTTTTCAGCTAAAAATGAACTTTTGTGTGCGAGTCTGAATGTTGTCTGAAGCTAGAGAGTTCCTAGTTTTATAGTTTGGCAACTGTGGAACCTTGGATACTCAAATAGAGGTTTTTCTATGAGTGCTTAAAGGATAAAAAGTACGTGTTGCCTGCCTCAGTGGTGTTGGTGCCTTCAAGGTCAGTACTTAAAATCAAATCAAATCAATTGTATTGGTCACATACACATATTTAGCAGATGTTATTGCGGTTGTAGCGAAATGCTTGTGTTCCTAGCTCCAACAGTCCAACAATGCAACAGTACTTTGTAAACGTATATTTAAGTCAATTTAGCCATATTATAAAAATGTGCCTTTACAACATAATGGCATTCTTAAGCTCTTTCTTTGGCAGTGAGATAACCTTGATGTAGGCTATACATTAGTTATCTTAGAGAATTCAGTGAAAAGTGAACTTCAAAGCATACCTCTTAAAGACGATATGTCTTTTGTTTTGGGGTCGAAGTCTGTTGACAATATCCGATCGATTCCGAACTTGAGGTCCTTGCTTGAAGGTGGGGGAGCTTGTTGGGAGCTGAGACTCGTTCTAGATACCGAAGTTAAGTGTATTCCGTGTCTGTGATACGGAGACCCGGGGTTCACTCTCCCACCGTAGATCGACTGCTCTGGCCCCACTGGTGAAGGACGCAATGGCGATCCAGAGGCGTGAACCTGAGAACGGTGTCCCATATGAGTCATGAGGGTCGAGGATCCCGGGATGTTCTCAGCATCACCGACCTGCAAAATGTCAGCAATGCAAAATGAGGGCTTCTTCATTGTATCCATAGCGAAGCCACCCGCACAATAAGCAGACCAAAGACTAAAATTCGATGCGTAAAACGGGTTGAGTCCGGCCGTATACATCCTTAACTCGTAATGTTGCCCCTCCGTACAACTTTTAGTTAAGTGTAGTCAGAGAAAGCTGCCGTCTTTATGTAAGTGCCAGAAATCTTTATCAAACAACTCTGAAATTTTAGTCTTTGGTCTAAGTACTTCCACAGTGAAATTTCTCCTCTGACACTGATTGGTTGCTTTTTAGCCAATAGAAGTTTGGTCTCGAACACCGAAACACGCCCTTGTGATGGAGATACGCATAGTTAAGTGTTGCTTATGACAGCGACATGCTCGTTGACCTCTTGAATATCTTTTTTAACATTTTCAACTGCAGCCATCATCATCTTCGTCACAATCTTCATCGTCTTCATGGATGGCAGCAGCAACAACAACAATAAATGCAAGTGCAATATGAAAATGTTAAAATATATGTTATACTAATGTCATGTAATGTAATAGTAATGTTTATCCTTGCACTTAGCTTTTAGACATTCGGCTTTGTTTCTGAATAAGTTTTTAAAAAATAAAAATAAACGTAGATAAAAATCTGACCTCTAGGCTTTAGGCCTGCAAATGGAATCATATTTTCATATTATTATCTGCTAAACATTAGGGTGGTTCGGTTGAGTTTTGTATCGTTGAAATGGAAAAACAACTGACTTTCAAACGATGTAGGCTCCAAAAAGTTAACACGGTCAATAAATAAGACCTTATTTATTTGAAAAATAGCTCCTTTTTTGCGTCATAGGCGTACTAAATTTCAGGCAATAACATCAATCGAACATCTTAAATGCATCTGGGTTAAGCCAATTTAAGAGAAGTAACGTGATCGACACTATATAGGCAGCTAGAGTGCAGGAAACTAGAGAGTTTCTATTAGAATTCAGGTCATCCTGTTTTTGATGGGCTGTGATTCGTGCTAAATGAGCCTGTTAGATTTTCCCGAAATAGAACCTGTTTTAGTATTTTAGGATGCAAGCGAAATCTTTATTTCATCCGGAGCAGAGGAGGGAAACTTTATAATGACTGTTGCAACTTCCTTTTTCAATATTTGTGCAACTTTATCTCGACCTGCAAGTTGCATGGTGACGCAAATCCGCCCCTATGCTCATAATAAACAGAGGAAATCTATTCCCCTCTAAAACGAAAAGACAATAACTTCAGAGGCCATACTTCATCCGTATTCGAGACTCGCATGTTTCTCACCGAGTAACGAACATAATGGGGGACTGATTATTATGACAATGACAAAATATCAAAGGGTAAATTAGATGTTATTATTATTGTAGGGATGGGAATGTGAGTGTTGTCATTTTCAATTCGGGGGAACATTTAGACACTAGGCTACTTGCATATATAGCCTAACTAGTCGTTAGATTGGCTTTTATAACACAGACGTAAGGCAATAGCCATATACCAGATATATATACAGTGCTTTTTATTAAATAGGAGTCATCATGTATTACAATAAAACATTGAATGAATGTATAAATACTAAATAATCCTAATTAGTCTGATAAAGGTAAAGTCTAAAATAATACAAAAAAACAACAAAAACAATAATAATAATAATAATTTACTTTTAATAATGAACAATCGCATTCATTTTGATAATGATGAATAATAACATACTTTACTTTTTTATGACAATATAAACACATTTTACTCATGTGTGTGTGAGTGTGTGTGTGTGTGTGTGTGTGTGTGTGCGTATGCGTATGCGTATGTGTGTGTGTGTGTGTGTGTGTGTGTGTGTGTGTGTGTGTGTGTGTGTGTGTGTGTGTGTGTGTGTGTGTGTGTGTGTGTGTGTGTGTGTGTGTGTGTGTGTGTGTGTGTGTGCGTGTGTCCTACACATTCGATTGTTAACTCCCAAATTCCCACACCACATAGGCCCATGCATGTACTGTTTTTAACCGATTGTCATTACGTGCGCGCGTCCAACTGCATTCATTAGACTTGATTCATTCCCGGAAGAAACTATGACCCTGGCCTGACTGCCTCTTGTCACGGTGTTTTCGCGAGACACTTTTCCAGGTTAAAATTAGAAATTAAATGTAACGTTTACCCTGGATCATCCAGTTAACACAATCCAGGGAAAAGGATGTAGCAGAGGCAGGCACAGCGGGATAGCAAGCCTCAGTTATTTCAGGTGCTGATGAGCCTTCAGAGGGAAGCATACATGGGCGGATTGGCCATCTGGCAATTCTGGAAAATGCCCGAAGGACCATCTTTTATTGGGTTGGGCTGGTGGAAATATGTATGTATGTATGTATGTATGTATGTATGTATGTATGTATGTATGTATGTATGTATGTATGTATGTATGTATGTATGTATGTATGTATGTATGTATGTATGTATGTGTGTATGTGTGTGTGTATGTGTGTGTGTGTGTGTGTGTGTGTGTGTGTGTGTGTGTGTGTGTGTGTGTGTGTGTGTGTAGTGTAGGTCCCATGTTTCATGAGCTGAAATAACAGATCCAATAAATGTTCCATATACACAAAAAGCTTATTTCTCTCAAATTTTGTGCACAACTTTGTTTACATCCCTGTTAGTGAGCATTTCTCCTTTGCCAAGATAATCCATCCATCTGACAGGTGTGGCATATCAAGAAGCCAATTATAAACAGCATGATTATTACACAATAAAGGGCCACTCTAAAATGTGCAGTATTAGGTTTTGAGGGAGCATGCAATTGGAATGAGTATGGCAGGAATGTCCACCAGAGCTGTTGCCAGAGAACTGACTGTTAATTTATCTACCATAAGCCACCTCCAACATCCTTTCAGAGAATTTGGCAGTATGTCCAACTGGCCTCACAACCGCAGTCCACGTTTATGGCGTCATGTGGGCGAGCAGTTTGCTGATGTCAATGTTGTGAACAGAATTCCCCATGGTGGCAGGTATGGGCAGGAACAAACTACGGACAACGAACACAATTGCATTTTATCGATGGCAATTTGAATGCATAGAAATACCATGACGTGATCCTGAGTCCCATTGTGAGGCCTATTTATTTTAAGGTGTCTGTGACCAACAGATGCATATCTGTATTCCCAGTCGTGAAATCCATAGATTATGGCATAATTTATTTATTTCAATAGACTAATTTCCTCAAATGAACTGTAACTCAGTTAAATCTTTGAAATTGTTGCATGTTTCATTTATATACTTGTTCAGTATATTTTAAATGCGCCTGTTTTTTTAATGAATTTTGCACAATTTCTCTGTTGTCATAATAATCTGTATTGAGCATTTGGCTGACCAAAAAGTTCTGGGGTTATGATTTGGGCAGACATAATCTACGGACAACGAACACAATTGTATTTTATCAATGGCAAATTGAATGCACAGAAATATCGTGACGAGATCCTGAGTCCCACTGTGAGGCCCATTTATTTAAAGGTATCTGTGACCAACAGATGCATATCTGTATTCCCAGTCGTGAAATCCATAGATTATGGCATAATTTATTTATTTCAATATACTAATTTCCTCAAATGAACTGTAACTCAGTTAAATCTGTGAAATTGTTGCATGTTTCATTTATATTATTGTTCAATATATTTTAAATGGGCCTGTTTTTTTAAAAGGAATTTTGCACAATTTCTCTGTTGTCATGATAACCTGTTTTGAGCGTTTGGCTGACCAGTGGTCCGGTAAGGTTTTGTGATTGGCTGTGCTGAGGTGTCGCAAGTTCACATTCACAGTCAGTCAAACGCGCATCATCAAAAAAGTGAGATCTGCTCTGACTCTCACTCAGACAGAACTGAAACTCATGGATCATTAAAAAACTGAAAGATGTTGCAAAAATAAG
This sequence comes from Oncorhynchus keta, assembly GCF_023373465.1. Taxonomy (NCBI): domain Eukaryota; kingdom Metazoa; phylum Chordata; class Actinopteri; order Salmoniformes; family Salmonidae; genus Oncorhynchus; species Oncorhynchus keta. The sequence goes on from NC_068439.1 coordinate 72,360,725, forward strand.
TTAGAGAGATAAAAAAAAAGGCTATTGATGCCGATGCTGCTAAATGTCCGAAATTAACCGATTTATATGGCAAAAAGTTCTGCTGGTCCGAGTGCTGTGGCTGTGTCTGTGAGAAATGACAGACCAGCTGCTGCTGCTGCCGCTGCAGCAGAGGACAGTGGGGCAGTCGAGGTAGGAAGAAAACAGAGAAATACACACTCAAGCACACTAACACAGATCATGTAGCCTACTGCTGCAAATTAGGCCTAATATTCTGGCTTTATATTGTATGACATAGTAGGCTAATTAAGGAAGGGGGGATTCGGGGGAACATTTAGACACTAGCCTAACTAGGCGTTAGATTGGCTTTTATAACACATGTATAGCAATAGCCATCTGCTAGATATTTATACAGTGCTTTACATTATACACAAGTCATCATGTATTAAAATAAAACATTGAATTAATGCATAAATACTAAATAATCCTAATTCATCTGTTAAAGGTGAAGTCGGGGTCTTTGTATTTTAATTGTTTTATCAATGTTTAGGCGATTTGCTTCGCTTGTAAATCTGTGTCTCTTCAGGCAGCAAGGCAACTAGGGTTTTTGAACTGTAGCAGAGAATGGTTGCACCTGACCTCGCCTCCTCCCGCCTGCCTTCCATATTTGAGGAAGTATTGTATTTCCATTGTTACAGCTCGATTTGCCAATATAATAGATCATATTTGACAGTGGTGACTAAGGACCCTGGTGTCAGATTACATTCCCGCCTAAAATCTAATTTTTTCATCCGACACTGTCAAACGAAGCCCAAAACTGGAAATCTGTATGCATCCACAGAAACTAGTCCCGTCGTTCTATGACAAACACAGAAAGGTGTAAATTGAATTCAATAGAGGAAAACAGAGAGAGCAGAGGACAGACTCTGACACAGATGTACTGCCAGTTCCTTAATGTTTTGTCTGTATATGTAGCCTAGTATTAAACACAGCTAAGTGGGTAGGGTGGAACACATAGGTGATGTCAGGCACTCATTTGCAATATAAGTAGCTAGGCTGTTATAAAGTATCATGAGCCAATTGTCATCTATTATGCATTGATTTAGTGATTTTTTTCTTTGTCTGAAAATGTGTATTTATTCATCCACAAGGCAGTGTGGTCTCATCATCTTCCTGTCACAGTGATGCGAGGCACAGGCAGCTCAGCTGCTGCAGCAGAGTCAACTGTAGTGGAGATAGGAAGACAACACAGAGAGAGAAACACACACACACACACACACACACACACACACACACACACACACACACACACACACACACACACACACACACACACACACACACACACACACACACACACAGTCAATACTGCTGCCATTACACATCCCAGCATATGCTGTAGTATTCATAGTCAGTGGTGACCCTGTTTTGAGCCCCACATTTTTAGCACAAAAAAAGCATGTTATTTTGGCATTAATACATGTCACATATCAGTTTGAACACTCTATATATATATAAACTCCCAGTAATATATTGGGTAAATCATGCTAAATTGCCACTGTTCATAGTATATTCATAGTGTTTTCTGGATATTCCTATTGTGTATATATTTATTACCATTCCTACTAAAATATTTGTCTATTACTTGGTTGCGTGTGTGTGTTGCAGCCTGTGAGTACGTATTTCACCGCAACATTTACATCTTGTATTCTGTGCATGTGATCAATAGACTCGCTGTGATGTGGGCTGGTGTGGCTAAAATGCTAGGACTGAATTTTTGGCCCTGTCACCTTAGTTCCTTTTTTATGTCTCTGTTTTAGCTTGGTCAGGGCGTGAGTTGGGGTGGGCATTCAATGTTTTTGTTCTATGTTTGGTATTTCTGCTTTTGGCCTGGTATGGTTCCCAATCAGAGGCAATCAGAGGCAGCTGTCAATCGTACTTAGGTAGCCTGTGTTCCCACTATGATTTGTGGGTGGTTGTTTTCTGTTTAGTGTATGTCACCTTACAGAACTGTTTCGTTTCTTCCATTTCACTTTGTTATTTTGTTTTGTGCGTTCAGTCAATAAATTATGAAGAACACTTACCACGCTGCATATTGGTCTGATCCTTCTTACTCTTCCTCAGACGAAGAAGAGATTTGTTACAGGCCCAGTCCGCCCCTGTTAATACATGAAGACAAGCTGCAACATGTCAAAGCACTGGAGTCTTTATTTTACACTCTGGAATGTCATACAATAGTGCCATTTCATTGGTCAATCATTTCATATGTGATTGAATGTTATGTTTGTCCAGTTCAAAATGAATGTTTGACCCATGTGACATACTGTAGGCCTATTCAGAGATTGTTTCAGTTCTATTATAATTGTTCTTGCCTTTAGTTTTCAATTATATCAATGCAGGATTGTATTACAAAACCATAACAAAATATGGGTGGCATAAAACCAATAACATTTTAATAGCATATTGTTAATTTATAAAAGAAATTGTGCTTTGCATTGTACTGTATGCTGGAAAGGTTGGTTGAGGCTGTCAGAACTTCTTTAGGCTACTATATAAACAAACACATGTTGAAAATAAAATGTAAAACTACACGAGTCCAAGTCAACACTTTTTGATTAAAAACAAAGTTTGACAGCTACAGTACAGCTAACCATTGAGAGCCAGCATTCACAAGCCTATTGTTGTCACTCGATTGCTCTGTGTGTATTTTACAGGAAGCCTTATCAGACCTCAGGAAAGCTGAATGAGCGCCTCAGCCAACAACTGTCTCAGATCAAGAAGTTGGGAAGGACGCAAATTAAATAATTTCCATTATTAAAACAGAGAATTATTACTCCCCTTTGGTAAAACTTAGACCTAGGCCAAGATGACTATTTCTGGAAATGTTTGTCTCAGGAAGGAACTTTCACAGATTTAATGGGACCTGGGCCATTGTACATGGCCTTCTGTATGGCATGGTGCCATCGTTTCCACAGCAACAACAAAAAGTTAAGGGAGTTATCCAAAGTGAATTGAAAACAGGTTTGTCCCATTTATGTGACCCCAAATGTGTCTTTTATTATATTCAATAATATTTGAATCAGTTCTGTTCATTAGCCCCCACGTTTTGAGGGAACCCGGTTCTCCACATGTGTGAAAAGTTCTTGAGATGTTTTTGAGGATTGTTTCCGGGTGTTTGTCCAGCCAATGGTGCAACAAACATCAATTGTCTGTGTTATGACTGTTGTCCATATGAGTAATCCCATAAACTCCGTGGTAGGGGTGGGACACAGGCTAGCACATCAAATAAATCCCCACAACAGGGCTCTGTAAACTATTAGGACATAGACCCAACTATCCAGGTTTTTAATCTAATAGGGGAGAGTTCTTAATGTGTTAATGTATTTGTGATGGTAACATCATGTAAATGCATTAGGACCCTTTTGGAGACTGTTTTTTATATATATTTTATTTTATTCTAGATACTTGGAGGCCTATCCATGTTGATCTGTTGCTAAGGGCCCGGTCAAGTGGATCGAAGCTAGTTCCTTGGATACAGTGGCCTGGGAGCCCCAGCTGCCCATCAGTGGAGACGGGACTCATCACGCAGGAAACATAAACATTGAAATATCAAAATCCTCCAGCGCTGATCATGGGAAAATATGGAAACCTCAAGGATTTTATCCTACCCTTTAGGCCAGCAATCACCATCAGGAGAGTTCACAACCAAAACTGAATGTCTCCACAGTTCCTGTGGTTTAAGGCCATATTAAACTAAAATTAAAATGATTAACCAAAAGACATCATTACAATCACATTATTGTAAAGTTATTCCTGAAAGTCTACAGTGAAATGGCGAAATGACCCTCCCCCCGTGTGGTCATAGAATAGCACAGTTCTCCTGCGCTTTCCCCCACACAACAGGACATAGATAAAGACATTAGGTGGTCATTAGGAGTGGTAGACTAACCACACTCTCCCCAGTCTGCCCTGTCGTTTAAACAATCGAAGAGCTTCTTTAATGGAAGCTTTTAAATATGATGGTGTCCCACTGTCTGTACATTAACAACTTATGTGTTTACTTTAAAACGGCCCTGGCGCAGATTAAAGTCGCTCCACTCGGTGCCTCTTGTGACTGGTGCCTTTAAGGTCTTCCGATTACTCGCTGGGTCAATGTACACAGGGTTAAACCATGTTTGCTGAGCACTCTGGGGTCGCAGTGCTAAATAGGAGAGGAGACTAATGGAAACGCAAAAGGTCATCATAACAAACCATTACTGCTTCTTCTCTCCAGTGTCCTGGCATGCATCCCAGGAGGCCAAAAAGAGAAAAGGCACCGCGCACATAATGACGCCCATGTGACCGTTGGCTCGGGTCGCACTCCGCAACCCCGCGCAAAAAAGAAAACTTCTTAATTTATAGACTCTATTTAAGCATGGTCTGTGACTTCCAGTGATCAATTTTGCATGTGTTTACCACAACCCTTCACTATTGAGGAAAAGCAGAGCCTCCCAGTGCGGAGGAGATCTATACCCGTGTCACACTGTCCCAGGGGCAGCGCTTGCTGCGTCAATTAATTGTAATAACACGCCACTATGGAAACAAATGTGCAAATGATCGGGTGGGAATTCTAAACAACAATGGAACCGGAGGCTGCAGAGTAGCAGGTGCTGACAGTATGTGGACACCCCTTCAAATTAGTGTATTCTACTATTTCAGCCACACCCATTGCTCACAGGTGTATACAATCTAGCACATAGCCATGCAATCTCCATAGACAAACATTGGCAGTAGAATGGCCCATACTGAAGAGCTCGGGGAATTTCAATATGGCACCCTCATTGGATGCCACCTTTCCAACAAGCCCGTTCATACAATTTCTGCCATGCTAGAGCTGCCCCAGTCAACTGTAAGTGCTGTTATTGTGAAGTGGAAACGTCTAGGAGCAACAACAGCTCAGCTGTGAAGTGGTAGGCCACACAACCTCACAGAATGGGACCGCTGGGTGCTGAAGTGCATAGCATGTAAAAATCGTCTGTCCTCGGGTTGCAACACTCACAACCGAGACCCAAACTGCCTCTGAAAGCAACGTCAGCACAAGAACTGCTCGTTGGGAGCTTCATGAAAAGAGTTTCCATTTCCGAGCAGCCTTACACAAGCCTAAAATGACCATGCGCAGTGCCAAGCATCGGCTGGAGTGGTGTAAAGTTCGCAGCCATTGGACTCTCAGTGGAAACACGTTCTCTGGAGTGATGAATCACGCTTCACCCTCTGGCACTCCGATGGATGAATCTGTGTTTGGCGGATGCCATGAGAACACTACCTGTCCGAGCACATAGTGCCAACTGTAACATTTGGTGCACGAGGGATAATGGCATGGGGCTGTTTTTCATGGTTCTGGCTAGGCCCCTTAGTTCCAGTGAAGGGAATCTTAATGCTACAGAATACAATGTCATTATAGACGATTCTGTGCTTCCAACATTGTGGCAATAGTTTAGGGAAGGCCCTTTCCTGCTTCAGTATGACAGTGTCCCCCTGCACAAAGCGAGGTCCATATAGAAATCGTTTGTTGAGATAGGTGTGGAAGAACTGGCCCAACACTCCTAATCGCCCAACATCAGAGCCCGACCTCACTAATGCTCTTGAGGCTGAATCGAAGCAAGCCCCTGCAGCGTGCGTGCGTGATACCCTGAGTGCCTATACATCTCACATATTACTAGAGCTGGATAACGTTCGATATCTATAATAGGCCTGGAACATTACCTAGGTCAAGTTATTTTGACTTCAGAAAATGATGTTGTTATACCTCTCTACTTGATTTGTGGTCGCTACCAAAACAATTAAATCAAGGTTATGATCGGGCGTGTTCTCACAAAGCGACATTTTACACCGCAGGTATCAACTTGATGGATTCCAGTTTTGTCAACGGTCCAGAGCTGTCTAAACAGACCGTGTTTTACGACCTCTGAAAGTACAGCTGTCAAAATTACGAATAGCCTAAATCGGAATTGTCATTAAAACAGAAACATCATCTAAGCAATGACAAAATTAAATAATAACATAAATTGAACACTCATGATGGTTATTTTGTTTAATTTCCGAGTCGTCATCGCGTCTAAATCCACATAGGCCTAATTCAATCACGAATCTGGGTATTAATTTGACATAGGCATAAATCAAATTTTATAGCGTCGAATATAGACTAAAGTAACCTAGCCTATAGCAAAAACATGAATAAATTATTCATTTTTGTGAGTAAGACAAGAAGCCTACATCCAATTATTCCTATATGCTCTCGTGCCTAGGCCTATATATTATCCTCATGCTTTGAAAAATGCATATAGGCCTGGACGTCTTTGGTTGGCAATAGTGTTTTCTCTAATCAATAAATCAGCGTTTCCTTTTTTTGTGCAGTTTTCATTATGGACGTCTGGACAGCCACAGAAGGCAACAATGCACTTTCACTTCTCAGGATCACACCCCAGGGAGAAGAGGTCAGGAGGAGAACATCCATAGATCCAGTTAAAAACACAACACTAATACTTTTCCACACTATCCCAAGCGCCTTATATTTCATGTACCGTTTTAATAGAAATTGCCTTTCGGAACATATTTTCTCGTGCCAGTCTAAGGGCACATCGACACGTCTTCACCTAGTCGGCTCGGGGATTCGAACCAGCGAACTTTCGGTTACCATCCCAACGCGGCCTCTTAACCGCTAGGCTATCTGCTGTCCATATACAGATACTACAGTAGCCAATTGTTTTATTATGCAAATAAGTTACTTTGGAGGCACGTCAAACTACTTTGGTGCTATGAACACTCTAGTGCCTTGTGCATATCAGTAGCATAATTGAATTTATTCATGCTATTTAAATAAATTAAAGTGATTATATTACATTAAATGTGTTTATTGCTTGTCAAATAATAATAATCTCTAGAGGCTATCGTTTCCAAAGAAGGGTTATTAAATTAAGGATTTTGGGCAAGTAAACTACACGCTATAAAATTATAATATGTAACGTGAAGACAATCATTTTCAATTATCCAATCAACAGATTTCAGGCCCACGCACACATTTTAAAAAGTATAAACGCACCATACAACAATGTCAAACATTTGACTGAGTTACAGTTCAAATAAGGAAATCAGTAAATTGAAATGAATTCATTAGGGCCTAATCTATGGATTTCACATCACTGGGCTCAGGGTGCAGCCATGGGTGGGCCTTGGAGGGCATAGGCCCACCCACTGGGTAGCCAGGCCCAGCAATTCAGAATGAGTTTTTTTCCCACAAAGGGGCTTTATTACAGACAGAAATACTCCTCAGATGATCCCGCAGGCGGAGAAGCCGGATGTGTAGGTCCTGGGCTGCAGTTGTGAGGCTGGTTGGAAGTACTGCCAAATTCTCTAAAAAGACATGGGAGGCAGTTTATGGTAGAGAAATTAACAATCAATTCTCTGGCAACAGCTCTGGTGGACATTCATGCAGTCAGCATGCCAATTGCACACTCCCTCAAAACCTGAGACATCTGTGGTATTGTGTTGTGTGACAACTCTGCCCATTTTAAAGTGGCCTTTTATAGTCATGTTGTTTAATCAGCTTCTTGGTATGCCACACCTGTCAGGTGGATGGATTATCGTGGCAAAGGGGAAATGCTCACTACATGTTGCATTTATATTTTTGTTCAGTGTAAAAAAAAAACCACTTAAAACACTGTCTTTATTAAAATGTTTATAAGGTGCAGGCCTAGCCTCGTGATGATACCCTACTTATAAATTATTTAGACTACATTACTAAGATAATGGGATCACCTAAACTATTATCACAGAGCCTCTCCATTTGAATCAAACACACTACTTATTCACCGATTAGGATACAGTATACTGCATCCTTTTAATATAGTCTAACACCACTCTTGAATTCGAATACATTTTTTGGTCATAAATCCATCTGTTATGCACATGATTGTTTTTTTTAATGCGCTCAACTATGTGATCAGACATTCTGGTCCTCATGCAGGTCTTTACTTGGGGTCCTTATTATAGCATAATAAACTCAATACACAGGTCAACTTTAACAAAATGCTGTCATCTAGTGGTGGTTCTTAGAAACAATCTGGCATCTAAAAAATGAAAATGATCACGACAGCTTTCACACGGGCAGCCCAAACCTGAGCTTTTAACCAATTATTGGCAAAATAGCTAATGTGATTGGTCGAAGACGCAATTAGTGGGGGAGGGTCAGGTAATTAGGCTACCTGTGTAAACGCAGCCGTAGTGACACAGACCTATCTATGAGCGTTATGGCAGTGACTGTAGAATATTGCACATAAATAACGGAAAACATAAACAAAATGTCAGTCAGACTCGGATGCTGAGGGCGATGCAATAAAATCTGTTGATCTGGGTTCAGTAATGTGTAGAAAAACATATTTTTCTCTAAATTCTCACTGCACATCCCACCGTCATCTCAATCAGGATAACACTTTGGGCTATGCTTAGTGCATTGAGTGTGAGCCAGTCGAACAGGGTTCCGGTCGAACAGGGTTCCGATATAGAGCCCATGAGACTCATTCGATCCAGGAGCAGTGAGCATATTTTGGATCAGGCGCATCTTCACTTCAACACGTAGGCCTAGGCTAATGCACAACATGCTTGTCAAGTGTGAATCATTTACGACAGGTGGGATTCATCCCGTTAACTTATCCCAATAAACAATCTATTTGTCTTTCCTCATAGCACAAGTTCAGCTGTGGTAAGAATGTTAAAGATTCAGCTGTCCACTTGTGAATTGACAGTCTGCTGTGGAACTGAACTGCCCCTAAAGAGACACTTTCGATTCAGTTTCATTGTTCCATTTTAGGCTAAATGGTCAGTTTTAAAATGGGAGCACACGCAGTTTCTTTTGTTAGACATGCGTAGTTTATCCAATTAGCCCATTTCTCTTTTCAGAATCGGCCATTAAAATTACATTAAGTCTTCTACTCTTAGGATGAAAACTTTGAGCTTGAATGACCAGGCATACCCAGGTTTTCAGAACAAAATTATATTGGGTTGAGTTGAAGCCATAGCCATTTTACTACATTACCACATATGTTACAACCAAGCCATGACATTTGATGGAAATATTAACTTTCAGTTTCCTGTAGGGGGAAACCCAATCTAATGGCAACACAAAATCTGAGAAAACACATGATCAGTCACTAACTGGATTTTCCAGACGAGCCAGCTGCAGTTAGTCTATTGGAGATGGTTGGAGTTGGCATTGAGGTTGTAGTATGATCTAAAATAAGGACCCGCGAAAATGAGGTTCTAGCTCCAGCCTGTTTATTAACCTAACCCTCGCATGTCATACATAGGTACGGATACCCCCAAGGGACATCCTACTACATCTTCCCCTCTCCCATGAACAAGAACTCAACATGCATAACCACTGAAGCATAACTGAAATGCAATTTGGAAACCAGTATTATTCTCTAACATGCTACTTCCCATCCTGAAACAGTATGAAAGCATTAAATCACACAATGTTCATACTAACTTAGGTACAGTCTCTTTTTGCTGGGTATGTTCCCCAGCAGTATGTTTTCTCTTTACGTAACATAGTCTTTCAGCCACTCTGGTGGCTTCACATCCCTTTTTGGGTGCGCTTGTGGCTGTGTGAGCATTCTCTCTCCTTCACCCTCTTTTTGTGCATTTTCTGTGGCCTCAGTTTGTGTGGCTGGTAGATCTGGAAGAGCTCTGAGATGTGTTTTGTTCCTTCGTACCTCTTCTGAGCCTGTGTCCACCACATAGGAGCGTGGGGCATCCGCTTTCCTCAGCACTATTGCTGGTGTCTTTGAGTTTGTAATCCACACGCGTTGACCTTCGGTCAGCTCTGGCCTCTCCTTAGCACGGTGTCTCCGATTAAAGTCTCCAGTTTGCATTTGTTTCAAACGTTTGTCCCTCTCAGCGAAGGCCTTCCTGTTAGGCCATCAGGGTTTAAGCTGAGCTGGCGAGACAGGCAATGGGGAATGCAGCCTCCTGCCCATCAGGAGCTAGGCAGGCGACGGCCCATGATGCAGTGGTGTAACTCTGTAAGCTAACAGAGCCCTGTATGGATTCTTGTTCTTTTTCAGCAGTCCCTTGACTGTTTTGACAGCTCTCTCTGCCTCACCATTACTGTGTGCATGGTAGGGGCTACTGGTCACATGTATGAAGTCATATTCTGCGGCAAAAGCAGAAAAGGAGCTCGCAGAGAACTGGGGAGCGTTATCTGTAACCAGGACCTCAGCGACCCCTTGCCTGATTTTTTTTTACTTCAATCCATTGATAACACCAGCTGATGTGGTTATGGGTGTCTGCTATTTCAATGTATCTTGAGTAGTAATCTACCACTAGCAGATAAGTGACATTTTTTCCAATAGAACATATCCGCCCCTACCTTTTGCCATGGCCGTTTTGGCAGCTCCGTTGACATCATTAGCTCCGGATGACAAGGTTGACATTTTGTACAGACCTCAGACCAAGCCACCACACTGATTGTTGAGCCCTCAGTCTGCATTTGGTTATCCCCATGTGTCCATCATGCACTCTAGCATTTCTGGTTGTAGAGTCTCTGGGATAACTATCCGTTGTCCTTTCATGAGAAGGTCTCCATTACAGTGGAAGTCACTTTGGTACACCCAATAGGGCTTCAGCAGCGGAGGCAGTTCCTCCTGCCTGGGCCATCCCTTTTTGCAGTGCTGCACTATCTGTTGGCTGATGTGGTCTCGTTGTTGCTCCTCTGCAATCTGCTGCAGTTTGGTCTGAGATGCAGGTAGACTGTCCCTTATTGCATTAATGGACACCTGTACCTCACCCTCTATAGACATTTCTCCTCCTCTGATAATGGATGTTTAATTGGGGCCCTGGAGAGTGCATCTGCTGTGATCAGTGCCTTCCCTGGCACATACACCATCTTGTAGGTGAACCTCAATAATCTGAGGCGGATACGCAGAATTCTGGGAGGCAAGTCGTCCAGTGCTTTTGTCCCTAACAGAGCCAACAGTGGTTTGTGGTCAGTCTCTGCTGTAAACTGCAGGCCAATAAGGTATTGGCTGAGCCTTTCACATGCCCATGGGATAGCCAACGCCTCCTTCTCCACTTGAGCATATCTTTGCTCTGTGTCAGATAAGCTTCGGGAGATGTATGCTATTGGACGCCACTCCATGTTGTCCTGCATCTGTGTGAGGACCGCCCCTAGCCCAAAGGATGATGCATCTGTGTGAGGACCGCCCCTAGCCCAAAGGATGATGCATCCGTGTGAGGACCGCCCCTAGCCCAAAGGATGATGCATCTGTGTGAGGACCGCCCCTAGCCCAAAGGATGATGCATCTGTGTGAGGACTGCCCCTAGCCCAAAGGATGATGCATCTGTGTAAGGACCACCCCTAGCCCAAAGGATGAGGCATCTGCTGATACCTTTGTCTTAGCGTGGGGACGGTACTGGGCCAGCACTCTCTGTGAGGCCAGATCTCCTTTGATTTTGTCAAACGCTACCTGTTGCATGTGACCCCATGACCAGTCATTCTCTTTGGCTAGTAAGTCTCTGAGGTTTGGTTGTATCTGACAACTTTGGGAGGACAAGGCAAAACATTAAAACAGTAACGGCCAAACGGTGTTATAAACGTTGTGAGTGCCCTACTCTCTGATGACAGCGGTATCTGCCAGAAACCTGAGCGGGCATCCAGCTTTGTGAAGACTTGTGAGCCATCCAACTGAGCCAGTGACTGCTCCACTGATGGTAAGATGTGCCTCTCTCTGCAGAGTGCCTCATTCAAGTGAGTCATGTCCACACAGATCCTTATTTCCCCATTGGCGTTTGGGACCACCATCATCCCTGCACACCAGTCTGTGGGACTCTATTTTATACACTGCCCCAATTTCTTCCATCCTCCCCATCTCTTCCTTTACTCTGGCCAATAAAGGGATAGGCACCCGACGGGGGGTGGTAAGGGCATAGGGGACAGCATCCTCTTTCAGGCAGATTTTGTAGTCATCTTCTATCCTTCCTAGACCAGAAAACACTTTTGGGAATTTATTTTTGAAAACCTCACCTGGGTCCTCCAGTTCGCTCACTCTCTCAATGAGTTGCAATGCTTCAATTGCTGGCATCCCCAGCAACAGTCTGGCTAGAGAGTCAATGACGAAGACAGGCTGCATGGCACTTTTGTCTTTACTCTCCAGTTTAATCACCAAGTGCCCTACCACTGGTAAAATCTTATTAAGGGCCGTCTCTGCTATAGCTATACAGCCCATTTGGGTTAGCTGTCACTGCTACCCCAGTGTCTAGTTTAAATGACACAACCTCCCCATTGAGTTTAATGTCTGAATGCCAGCCAGTATTGTTTCCCTTTACTTCTCCCAGAAAGATGCTGTCCTGCTGTACCTCCTCTGAAACCTCATGCATTTGCTTTAATCGACAGACAGTTGAAAAGTGTCCTCTCCTGTGACATTTCCTGCATTCCGCATCCTTTGCTGGGCAGTCTTTCCATCTGTGGAAAGGGGATTTCCCACATTTGCGACAAACACTTGAACTAGCTACTGGTGCCGTCTGTGATTGTTTTCTCCACGTCTGTCTCTGTTCTGTGTTCCCCTCCGTTGTTTTAGCTCTGTATGAAAATGCATGTATTTCCCTACTCTCTTCGTTCTGCAAGGAGCTGCTGTCGCGGAGTATCGTCTGCTGTCTTTTTACTGTCTCACTCTGCCTAACCTGGTTTACATGTTTTGGACAAGGTAAACTGGGAATCCAACTGTAACTTTTCAGAAAGTGATATATTTATTATTCCGACTACAATCCGATCTCGGATCAGCTCTTCCCCGAGCGCGCCAAACTGACAATGTTCTGCTAGGTTGTGAACAGCTTTGATAAAACAGTCGGTGGTTTCACCCTGCTCCTGTTTGCGCACATTAAACCTAGCTCTCTCAAAAATAATGTTGTGTCTCCCTACAAAATGCGTTTCAAAACAGTCTTAAACGGCAATGTATATACGTTTCTCTTCCTCGGTCAACGTTGAAGCATTTAATATATCCTCGGCTTCATCACCCATAGAGTAGATCAGTGTATTAACTTGAAATGCCTCTTCTTTCACGTTTAAGCCTGATCCATTTCGGCCAGTTTTGAATGTCCACACAAACAAAATTCTCCGGGGGACTAAGGCGAAATCCGTCAGCACCAGCCACTGGCCTGTCCGTGTTTGCGCCAGAGCCCGTTGAACTTGGAGTCGCAAACCCTGAAATCCCGCCAGCTTCTTCCTCTTGCAACATGTTGCTTAGCAGTAACTTAGTCCTTGCTCGTTAGCTTACAAAATAATGATATGCGCTGTTTATCTCCAACACTGTGCCCTCCCTGCTTTGAAACAGCCTGAATGTATGATTTTACTTGGTACGTCCTTCACGTTTATGTGAATTTTAAAACCATTTCTGACACCATGCAGTATGATCTAAAATAAGGACGCCCGACAACGAGGTTCTAGCTCAACCTAACCCCCGCATGTCCTACATAGGTACCGGATACCCCCAAGGGACATCCTACTACATAGGTTATGCTCGGGTTTAACCTCTGACCTCAATAAGGACCTAAACCATTAGGAAGGCAGTTCCATGGAAGCAGGCAGGACCAGGATGACATTCAATCTAGCTGGTGGTCTGATAGGACACAGGTGACACCTGCACTGGATTTGATATTAATTGCACACATTAAAGCTGGAATTATTAATGGTGAAACGGCCACATCCCTTTGCGATATTACAACAAAGTTACTGCAAACTTTTTGTCCCCTGGACATCATTGCACAGCAAAACATTTTTTTTTTTACCCTGATGCATGACACTCCCCACATCTGCCAACAAAACAATAACAATGGCCATGGGGTGGACAGTGTTGCTTTTCCCCCCTACTGCAGAGTCCATATTTCAAACCGAGGTAAGTTGGTTTTATAGTCAATCATTCAGACATTTGGCAAAAGCCATTTAAAAATGTAAAAATCAATAACTAATTCACAATTTGTCACAGAATCATCAAATAGACATGATTTGTTCATATAGTTCTATAAATGTCTAGCATACAACCTGTTTTGACTAGAAATTCCAGTTGACTTGATAGAAATACATTACATCTATAAAATGCAATTTCAAGCGGTATAAATCTGTCACGTTGTCCAAAATAATGATGGTCGGACCAAGGCACAGCGTACGTAGAGTTCCACATATTTCAATGAATAAAGTGAAACTTAAGCAAATACAAAACAATAAAGAATAAGCGAACCGTGACGACAATTCAGTGCTAACAGGCAACTAAACATAAACAATATCCCATAACCCACAGGTGGACAAAATGTAACTTAAGTATGATCCCCAATTAGAGACAACGATTACCAGCTGCCACTGATTGGGAATCAAACACAAACACCAACATAGAAAAATAAACTTAGAACCCCACAAAGAAATAATAAACTAGACTAAACACCCCTAGTCACGCCCTGACCTACTCTACCATAGAAAATACAAGCTTTCTATGGTCAGGACGTGACAAAATCAATAACTAATTCACCTTTTGTCATATAAACATCAAGCTCGGTATTATTTATTTTATAAATGTCTATCATACTTTTACAACCTTTGTTTTGAGGACAAATTACAGTTTTGACTTGATAGAAATACATACAATCTATAAAATGCCATTTAAAGCAGTATAAATCAATAACGACAGTTGAAGTCAGAAGTTTACATACACCTTCGCCAAAACTCAGTTTTGCACAATTCCTGACATTTAATCCTAGGAAAAAATCCCTGACAGTTAGGATCACCACATTATTTCAAGAATGTGAAATGTCAGAATAATACTAGAGAGAATTATTTATTTCAGCTTTTATTTCTTTCATCACATTCCCAGTGTGTCAGAAGTTTACATACACTCAATTAGTATTTGGTAGCATTGCCTTTAAAATGTGTAACTTGGGTCAAACCTTTTGGGTAGCCTTCCACAAGCTTCCCACAATAAATTGGGTGAATTTTGGCCACCATTTGAACACCATTCAAATGTATCCTTCCTTCCAACTTTCCTTTGGGTAATCACTGATCAGACAACACTTATTTATTTTTTAGGTTGTAGATCAGCTTTAATATTACAGATGCAGTTGAAGTCGGAAGTTTACATACACCTTAGCCAAATACATTTAAACTCATACACTACGTACTCTGAATTAGTATTTGGTAGCATTGCCTTTAAATTGTTTGACTTGGGTCAAACGTTTCGGGTAGCCTTCCACAAGCTTCTCACAATAAGTTGGGTGAAATTTGGCCCATTCCTCCTGACAGAGCTGGTGTAACTGAGTCAGGTTTGTAGGTCTCCTTGCTTGCACACACTTTTTCAGTTCTGCCCACAGGGCTTTGTGATGGCCACTCCAATACCTTGACTTTGTTGTCCTTAAGCCATTTTGCCACAACTTTGGAAGTATGCTTGGGGTCACTGTCCATTTGGAAGACCCAACTTCCTGACTGACGTCTTGAGATGTTGCTTCAATATATCCACATAATTTTCCTTCCTCATGTAACCATCTATTTTGTGAAGTGCACCAGTCCCTCCTGTAGCAAAGCACCCCCACAACCTGATGCTGCCACCCCCATGCTTCACGGTTGGGATGGTGTTCTTCGGCTTGCAAGCCTCCCCCTTTTTCCACCTAGCATAACGATGGTCATAATAGCCAAACAGTTCTATTTTTGTTTCATCCGACCAGAGGACATTTCTCGAAAAAGTACGATATTTGTCCCCATGTGCAGTTGCAAACCGAAGTCTTTCTTTTTTATGGTGGTTTTGAAGCAGTGGTTTCTTCCTTGCTGAGCGGCCTTTCAGGTTATGTCGAAATAGGACTCATTTTACTGTGGATATAGATACTTTGTACCCGTTTCCTCCAGCATCTTCACAAGGTCCTTTGCTGTTGTTCTGGGATTGATTTGCACTTTTCGCACCAAAGTACGTTAATCTCTAGGAGACAGAATGCGTCTCCTTCCTGAGCGGTATGACGGCTGCATGGTCCCATGGTGTTTATACTTGCGTACTATTGTTTGTACAGATGAACATGGTACCTTCAGGCGTTTGGAAATTGCTCCCAAGGATGAGCCAGACTTGAGGTCTACAATTGTTTTTCTGAGTTCTTGGCTGATTTCTTTTGATTTTCCCATGATGTCAAGCAAAGAGGCACTGAGTTTGAAGGTAGGCCTTGAAATCCATCAACAGGTACACCTCCAATTGACTTAAATTATGTCAATTAGCCTATCAGAAGCTTCTAAAGCCATGACATAATTTTCTGGAATTTTCCAAGCTGTTTAAAGGCACAATCAACTTAATGTATGTAAACTTCTGACCCACTGGAATTGTGATACAGTGAATTATAAGTCTGTAAACAATTGTTGGAAAAATTACTTGTTTCATGCACAAAGTAGATGTCCTAACCGACTTGCCAAAACTACAGTTTGTTAACAAGAAATTTGTGGATTGGTTGAAAAACTAGTTTTCATGACTCCAACCTAAGTGTATGTAAACTTCCGACTTCAACTGTATATGGTGCATTGGTTCCTCTCAGCAGAGACACTTTAGCTCAACGTGAGCTGTGTGGATTTAAAGAGTGGGTGGGATTTTCATTCAGTGAATGTAGACATTGTAAATGTTCTTTTGACAATATGCAGATGTAATTTAATGAGGATGTTTTTGTGCAAAGGACATTGGACAGACATATTCGACAATGCTGTGAATTTGAAAAGGCCAGGACTGACTTCTTAAGAAACAGACTTAACACAACATATGGTATAAACAGAAAGAGCAAGCTAGTTGAATTCCCTGTTTATAATCTTATACAGTAAACACGGCATTGATCCATTAGAAATGAAGTGTGTGTTGAAACACCTAGTTCTTTCAGGACAATTGGACTTGGACACTTTAAATGCTGCTCTCCTTGATTTCCCTTACTCTTCCCTGGTTGTAAGAGCTAATGAGTTTTAATGACTCCAACCTAAGTGTATGTAAACTTCTGACTTCAACTGTAATTCACTGTTTGTCACAAACGTAAACCTAGGTATGATTTATTCTATAAATTTATCATACTTTTACAACCTTTGAACATGACAGAAATGCATCAAATCTATAAAATGTGAAAAGTGGTATAAATCAATAACTAATTCACCGTTTGTCACAGAAACATCAAACGAGGTATGATTTATTCTATAAATGTCTAGTATATTTTTACAACCTTTGTTTTGACTAGAAATTCCAGTTTTGATTTGATAGAAATACATTATCTTTAAATGCAATACTTGAAATTAAGAAATCGAATTCAGTGATTGTCTCAGAAAAAGAGAAAATATGCATTTATTTGCAATAACTTTAAAGAAATTTTAATTTGAAGTGCAATTTGCTCTATATGAAGTTAGACAATGTTTACAATGTTAAATGTTATGCCAAATCAATGTTCACATTTTTTGTGCAACAGTTCCACATTTTAAAGTAGTTACAAGGCACAACAGTCATTTATTTACGTCTCTAATTTATCAGCAAAGAGGCCCCTTCCAATCATTTTCTATTTAAGTCCTTCTTTGTCATCCCCAGACAAGCTGAATGGTACCATCTTTGGCACACAGAGCATTCTATCTGCTGTATTAAAAACATAAACAGGTTTATATTAATTTACAGTTCTGGAATAGAGAGCAAATAGCATAGGGACAGCCTGGTTGAAGTCCTAGTTCTTAATGGTTAGTGCCAGTAGATTGCAGAGGGGTTCACATACAGTTCAGAAGCAAATCATAATGTATACATTTAGCCCAAAAACCAAACATGTACCCTTTACTTCTTATTTTAGTGTTTTTTTAAATTTCCTGCCAGGCCCCTTCTAATAGGGTGTAACAGACTCGTTAGAACTTTGACCACACGCCCTCTACACGAACTACACGCCCTCTGTCAAATCAAAACTGGAATTTTTACTCAAAACAAAGGTTGAAAAAATGCTAGACATTTATAGAATAAATCATATCTAGTTTTATGATTGTGACAAACAGTGAATTAGTTGACGTTTACATTTTTAAAATGGCTATTGGCGAATGTCTGTTGAATATAAAACCAACTTTACCTCGGTATATTACAAGTGGAAGTTCCAAAGGGACATTAAAGCAGAATGCCAAGTTATGATGCCTGATTTTTGCCACAATTGTATCATGAATAACCTTTAGTGCACAATTGCTACAATACTGATTTTTATTTTTTATTTTTTCATAATTTAGAAATAATACCCATTTCAACTCTATAATCTAGCACATTCTCCAGACAAAACATTTTATTTAATTGTTTTAAAAAGCATTTCATTGTTTTAAAAAGCATTTCACCCGAAAACCCGCTCCATTTCCCTTTTAAGCCAAGTTCATTGTATCCAGTCAACATTTCACATGACACTGCAAATCACAAAAAATGTCCTAATCAATGCTGCATAGGTGTCAAAAAAAGCCTAAACATTAATATTCTATGTCCCACCCAAAAACTGTTCCCTTTCACCTACAGAGACAGTGGTAGGCTGCTCAACTAACCTATTTAATCTATGGCAAAGCCTTAGTGATGGCGCCAGCTATATTCACAAACGCTACTCAATGATAGAAAAAGATATACCAAGAAGCATGTGCTTTTTACAACATTTACATGTGATAATGAGCCAGTGAATGAATATATGAATATAGCCAAAACCAATGCAATCATGCAGGAATTATTGAATCATAGATCCCAAATCACACTTGAGGTAGTGCATTGATATTGGCACTCAAACAATGTCAGTCATTCTTCAACAAGTATCCGTTGGGGAACATTTCAGCTAACTGTGGTCGTTGGTAAAATGTACAGAGCAATAATGGAAAACCATTTAAAAAAGCATGAAACCAATAGCTCGCAAGTTCCATGTTGCAATATCTTGTCTAAAGGCTCTATTCACGCTGTCAAACTGAAGAGTTACAGATTCCGCTATAGTAATGTAAAGGTGATTTCCGATTGCGGTAAACACTGCAACTTTTCAGGGAAGTCAGGAACCAATATACTTAGTCAGTTAGGAAAGCTAAAGCTAGCTTTTTCAAACAGAAATGTACTTTCTGTTGCACTAATTTCAAAAAGTTTTGGAACACTAAAATCCATGTAGAATAAGAGCACCTCCTCCCAGCTGCCCACTGCACTGAGGCTAGGGATCACGGTCACCACTGATAAATCAAAAAAAAAAAAAAGAGAATTTCAATAAGCATTTTTCTACGGCTGGCCATGCTTTCCACCTGGCTACCCTTACCCTGGCCAACATATCAGCACCCCTTGCAGCAACTTGCCCAAGCCCACCCCCCTCTTCTCCTTCACCCAAATCCAGACAGCTGGTGTTCTGAAAGAGCGGCAAAATCTGGATCCCTACAAATCAGCTGGGCTAGACAATCTGGACCCTCTCTAAAATGATCCGCCAAAATTGTTTCAACCCCTATTAGTAGCCTATTCAACCTCTCTTTCGCATCGTCTGAGATCCCCAAAGATTGGAAAGCTGCCACGGTCAACCCCCTCTTCAGAAGAGGGAGACACTCTAGAACCAAACTGGTATATACCCATATCCATCCTGCCCTGCCTTCCTAAAATCTTCAAAAGCCAAGTTAAACAGATCACCGACCATTCCGAATCCCACTGTATCTTCTCCACTATGCGAGCTGGTCATGGGTGCACCTCAGCCACACTAGGTCCTAAACGATATCATAACCACCATCGACAGAACTGTGCAGCAGTCTTCATCGACCTGGCCAAGGCTTTCGACTCTGTCAATCACATCATTCTTATCGGCAGACTCAAGAACCTTTTCAAATGACTGCCTCGCCTGGTTCACCCACTACTTTTCAGAGTTCAGGATGTCAAATCGGAGGGCCTGTTGTCTGGACCTCTGGCAGTCTCTACGGGGGTGCCACAGGGTTCAATTCTCGGGCAGACTCTTTCTCTGTATATATCATGTCGTCACTCTTGCTGCTGGTGATTCTCTGATACACCGCTACGCAGAGAACACCCTTCTGTATACATCTGGCCCTTCTTTGGCACTGCTAACAAACCCCCAAATGAGCTTCAACGCCATACAACACTCCTTCAGTGGACTGCAACTGCATTTAAAATGCTATTTAAACTAAGTGCATGCTCTTTAACCGATTGCTGCCTGCACCCTCCCGTTCGACTAGCATCACTACTGTGGACGGTTCTGACTTAAAATATGTGGACAACTACAAATACCTAGGTGCCTGGCTAGATTGTAAACTCTCCTTCCAGACTCACATTAAGCATCTCCAATCCAAAATGAAATCTAGAATCGGCTTCCTATTTCGCAACAAAGCCTCCCTCACTCATGCTGCCAAACATACCCCCGTAAAACTGACTATCCTACAGATCCTTGACTTCGGCGATGTCATTTACAAATTAGCCTCCAACACTCTACTCAACAAATTGGATGCAGTCTATTACAGTGCCATCCGTTTTATCACCAAAGCTCCATATACTACCCACCACTGCGACCTGTATGCTCTCATTGGCTGGCCCTCACTACATATTTGTCGCCAAACCCACTGGCACCAGGTCATCTATAAGTCTTCGCTAGGTAAAGCCCCGCCTTCTCTCAGCTCACTGGTCACCATAACACCCACCCATAGCACGTGCTCCAGAAGGTATATCTCACTGGTCATCCCCAAAGCCAGCACTTCCTTTGGCCACGTTTCCTTCCAGTTCTCTGCTGCCAATGACTGGAACGAATTGGAAAATCACTTAAGCTGTAGACTTGGATCTCTCGCTAACTTTTAGCACCAGCTGTCAGAGCAGCTCACAGATCACCACCTGTACATAGCCCATCTGTAACTACCTCATCCCCATATTATTCCTTACCCTCATGCTCTTTTGCACCCCAGTATCTCTACATGCACATCTGCACATCGATCACTCCAGTGTTAATGCTAAATTGTAATTATTTCACCACTATGGCCTATTTATTGCCGTATCTCCCTACTCTTCTAAATTTTCACACAATGTACATAGATTTTTCCATTGTTATTGACTGTACGTTTGTTTGTGTAACTCTGTTGTTTTTGTCGCACTGCTTTGCTTTATCTTGGCCAGGTCGCAGTTGTAAATGAGAACTTGTTCGCAACTGGCCTACATGGTTAAATAAAGGTGAAATAAATAAATGTTGGCTCAATTGTAGTCTCTGCTAAAGGGGGACCATTGACATTTGTACTGACCTCTTTCTGACTTCCCCTGGTATAAAAATCATGGACTTGTATTAACTTAGGTCTCTATTCGACCCGCATCGTGGAAGTTCAGGTTTACATTTTTAAATCAACGTTCTAGCTTTTTTTATGACTTGTTAAACAAAATCATTTATCAGAGTAATTGTATTAGTATAAAATATAATTTCCCACCAAAAATAGAAAACAATATAGCTCAGTATTTGTATGATTTATTTTAGTTGTTTTTGCTCATCTTTATAAAGTGTGCAAACAATTCCAGTTGTGATTGTATCTATCAATGACCACAGTACGGCACTCTATCAAAACGGTGTTATGCTTAACGTTTTGGTGCTTTATAAAATGCCTGCCACCATTAACACACATATTTAACTGATGCTGCAACAAGCCATAAAGAAGGCTATTCTATAAACATGTCACCTGAAATTTACTACCAGGAGTGAACACTGTTTTAAAGACTGGGACTTGTACAGTAATCTGAGAAATGTGGTGTCTTCATGTCACACACCCCCGGTGTGGTCAGGAGTATGGCGAGGTTGTCATATCGATGTCTGACCCCGCTCTCCCCACCATCACCACCACTTTCAGCATTTTGCAAATCATCATGTCAGTTAGGTCTCCTCCTGCACCCTTCCCTCATCCAGCAGTCTTGCCCTCTCTGCCGGGTTGCGCTCCTCTTCCTCCACCATGTTAGCGCAGCATGGAATCTTGGCCAGCAGGGGGCGATGAAGTCCATTATAAAGCGCTGCACCCACCAACAACACAATGAAACCCAGAACCTGTAAACCATGGAACTGCTCCCAGCCCAGAGCCAGACTGACCACCCAGATGACCACGGTGCGCAGACTGTCCAGCACCATGCGCGTGGTGGCGCTGATTTCCTTGGTGACAGAGATGCCGGCGAAGTTGAAGAAGGCGATGGACACAGTGTTGCCGAGCAACGCCAGGATGATCATGGGGTTGTGGCCGATCTGGCAGAAGGCGTCCAGCGCGTCCTCGAGAACGTGTCGGGGGTTGTTGCTAAAGCTCCCCACCGGGATGTAGAAAAAGGGGATGAGGAGCAGCGAGAGGATGAAGAAGCCAAAGAACCCTAGAGAGATGGGAGAAGGAAGAGGCTGGATGAATTACTAACGAGCTACAAACATTCCGTCTTTGATACAGCACTAAAGGTGACAACACAGACATTGATTATTTTCACAGAAACAAAAGAGAAATGTCAAACAGGTTACTAAGTACTACTTACACATGTAAAAATCTGGTTGCTACGCCTGCATATCTTCACTGTAAGCTTCACTCTCAAAGCTGTACAAACACCACTGCTACATTCTGTAGCTAGAGTTATACATTAACCCAATGCATACACCCAGAAACCTATATGTTCACTGTACCTTCAGTGCCCACAGCCCGTAAAGGATGAACGTCATGCTTGTAGACAAACTTCTCCTCCAGAACCATCTGGACAGCCGCAATGACCTGGGCCATTATGATCAGAAGATCACCTGGGGGTCAGAAGAGATGGCCTTTACATGGTAGTTCCTCATTGGATATTTGTTTTGGCAAGATGTTGCTGCTGAGGGAAAACAAGTCTCTGGAGAAGTAAAATGTAAATGGTAAAAAGTAAATATTGACTCCAACTCAATCATGGGCCTTGTTTGAATTGAACACCATTCAAATGTATCCATCCTTCCAACTTTCCTTTGGGTAATCACTGATCAGACAACACTTATTTATTTTTTAGGTTGTAGATCAGCTTTAATATTACAGATGCAGTTGAAGTCAGAAGTTTACAAACACCTTAGCCAAATACATTTAAACTCATACACTGAATTAGTATTTGGTAGAATTGCCTTTAAAACTGTTTAACTTGGGTCAAACGTTTCGGGTAGCCTTCCACAAGCTTCTCACAATAAGTTGGGTGAATTTTGGCCCATTCCTCCTGACAGAGATGGTGTAACTGAGTCAGGTCTCCTTGCTCGCACACACTTTTTCAGTTCTGCCCACACATTTTCTATAGGATTGAGGTCAGGGCTTTGGGATGGCCACTCCAATACCTTGACTTAGTTGTCCTTAAGCCATTTTGCCACAACTTTGGAAGTATGCTTGGGGTCACTGTCCATTTGAAAGACCCATTTGCGACCAAGCTTTAACTTCCTGGCTGATGTCTTGATATGTTGCTTCAATATATCCACATAATTTTCCTTCCTCATGTAGCCGTCTATTTTGTGAAGTGCACCAGTCCCTCCTGCAGCAAAGCACCCCCACAACCTGATGCTGCCACCCCCGTGCTTCATGGTTGGGATGGTGTACTTGCAAGCCTCCCCCTTTTTCCTCCAAACATAACGGCCCTCACCCTCCGATCAAGCAGGTCCCAGACGTGCTCAATGGGATTGAGATCCGGGCTCTTCGCTGGCCATGAAAGAACACTGACATTCCTGTCTTGCAGGAAATCACACACACAGAACAAGCAGTATGGCTGGTGGCATTGTCATACTGGAGGATCATGACAGGATGAGTCTGCAGGAAGGGTACCACATGAGGGAGGAGGATGTCTTCCCTGTAACGCACAGCGTTGAGATTGCCTGAAATGACAACAGCTCAGTCCGATGATGCTGTGACACACCGCCCCGGACCATGGCGGACCCTCCCCCTCCCCCTCGTTCCCACTCCAGAGTACAGGCCTCGGTGTAATGCTCATTCCTTCGTCGATAAACGCGAATCCGACCATCACCCCTGGTGAGACAAAACCGGACTCCTCAGTGAAGAGCACTTTTTGCCAGTCCAGCGACAGTTGGTTTGTACCCGTAGGCGACGTTGTTGCCGGTGGCATCTGCCTTACAACAGGCCTACAAGCCCTCAGTCCAGCCTCTCTCAGCCTATTGCGGACAGTCTGAGCACTGATAGAGGGATTGTGCATTCCTGGTGTAACTCGGGCAGTTGTTGCCATCCTGTACCTGTCCCGCAGGTGTGATGTTCGGCTGTACCGATCCTGTGCAGGTGTTGTTACATGTGGTCTGCCGCTGCGAGGACAATCAGCTGCCCATGCTGTCTCCCTGTAGCGCTGTCTTAGGCATCTCACAGTACAGACATGGCCATTTATTGCCCTGGCCACATCTGCAGTCCCCATGTCTCCTTGTAGCATGCCTATGGCACATTCACGCAGATGATCAGGGACCCTGGGCATCTTTCTTTTTGTGTTTTTCCAGAGTCAGTAGAAAGGCCTCTTTAGTGTCCTAAGTTTACATAACCGTGACCCTTAATTGCCTACCGTCTGAAAGCTGTGAGTGTCTTAACGACCATTCCACAGGTGCATGTTCATTAATTTTTTGTTTCATTGAACAAGCATGGAAAACAGTATTTAAACCCTTTACAATGAAGATCTGTGAAGTTATTTGGATTTTTACAAATGATCTTTTCAAGACAGGGTCCTGAAAAGGGGATTCTTTTTTTTGCTGAGTTCACATGAAATGAGTTGCAAAATGAATAGGAAATATAGTCAAGACGTTGACAAGGTTATAAATAATGATTTTTAATTGAAGGAATAAATTGTGTCCTTCAAACTCCGCTTTCGTCAAAGAATCCTCCATTTGCAGCAATTCCAGCCTTGCAGACCTTTGGCATTCTAGTTGTCAGTTTGTTGAGGTATTCTGAAGATATTTCACCCTATCATTCCTGAAGCACCTCCCACAAATTGGATTGGCTTGATGGGCACTTCTTACGTACCATACGGTCAAGCTGCTCCCACAACAGCTCAATAGGGTTGAGATCCGGTGACTGTGCTGGCCACACCATTACAGGCAGAATTCCAGCTGACTGCTTCTTCCCTAAATAGTTCTTGCATAGTTCGGAGCTGTGCTTTGGGTCATTGTCTTGTTGTAGGATGAAATTGGCTTCAATTACACACTGTCCACTGGGTATGGCACGACTTTGCAAAATGGAGTGATAGCCTTCCTTCTTCAAGATCCCTTTTACCCTGTACAAATCTCCCACTTTACCACCACAAAAGCAGCCCCAGATCATCACTTCTCCCCCACCATGCTTGACAGATGGCGTCAAGCACTCCTATAGCATATTTTCATTTTTTCTGTATGTCAAGAATTTTGTTCTTTGTGATCCGAACGCATCAAACTTACATTTCTGTCCATAACACTTTTTTTCCAATCTTCCTCTGTCCAGTATCTGTGTTCTTTTGCCCATCTTAATATTTTATTTTTATTGGCCAGTCTGAGAAAGTCTGAGGCTTTTTCCTTTGTACCTCCGCCTAGAAGGCCAGCATCTCGGAGTCGCCTCTTCACTGTTGACGTTGAAACTGATGTTTTGCAGGGACTAATTAATGAAGCTGCCAGTTGAGGACTTGTGAGGTGTCTGTTTCTCAAACTAGACACTAATGTACTTGTTCTCTTGCTCAGTTGTGCACCTGGGCCTCCCATGCCTCTAACTATTCTGGTTAGCGCCAGTTTGTGCTGTTCTGTGAAGGGAGAAGTACACAGCGTTGTACGAGATCTTCAGGTTTCTTGGCAATTTCTCTCATGGAATAGACCTTCATTTCACAGAACAAGAAAAGACCGATGAGTTTCAGAAGAAAGTCCTTTGTTTCTGGCCAATTTGAGCATGTAATCGAACACAAATGCTGATGCTCCAGATACTCAACTAATCTAAAGAAGCCAGTTTTATTGCTTATTTAAAATCAGAACAGTTTTCTGCTGTGCTAACATAATTGCAAAGGGTTTTCTAGTGATCAATTAGCCTTTTAAAAGGATAAACTTGGATTAGCTAACACAACGTGCATTGGAACACAGTGGTGGTTGATGCTTGATAATAGACCTCTGTACACCTACTTAGATATTCCATTAAACATCACTTTCCAGCTACAATAGTCATTTACAACATTAACAATGTCTACACTGTATTTCTGATCAATTTAATTTTAAATGGACAAAAAAAGTGCTTTTCTTTCAAAAACAAGAACATTTCTAAGCGACCTCAAACTTTTGAACGGTAGTATGTGTGAGATATATACACACACACACACACACACACACACACTTGAATGGTGTTCAATTCCCCCTTTACTATTTTCCCATAACCCTACCACCCCTCCCCTAATTGGAGCAAACTAATGGACAACAATACTTAAGCTTACACTGACAGCTTTGGAAAGCTTGCGTTCACATATACAATCATGAGTTAGATCTGTGAATAACTCAAGTGTGAAAGAAGGGAAAGAATATTTTCGATCAGGACCCTACCTTTGCCACTAAGTGGCTACTCATTATACTCTTAACAATGTGTCCTAATCCCAGGCATACCCTCTTAACAATGTGTCCTAATCCCAGGCATACCCTCTTAACAATGTGTCCTAATCCCAGGCATACCCTCTTAACAATGTGTCCTAATCCCAGGCATACCCTCTTAACAATGTGTCCTAATCCCAGGCATACCCTCTTAACAATGTGTCCTAACCCAGGCATACCTTTGACACAGGAAGTATTCCCTTCCAACCACCATTCTTTCTCTCTTACCAGTGATGACCTCGCTGAGTTTGTGTGAATCATCCTTGTTTCCGCTTATGAAGTCGGCCAGGCCCACCATCACCAGGCCCAGAATAGTGACAAAGATGCCCGTCCACTGACTGGCCACCAGGCGGCGCCCCAGGAAGGCCACCGACAGCAGGCCCGTGAAGATGATCACCGCCCCACGCAGCATCTGGAAGCTGGAGGCACTCGTCATGTTCAGGGCTGGGGAAAAAGGATAGAGTCAGAGGGTAACAGACAGACCTTGGTTCAAATAGGATTTGTTTTATTTCTTGTTCCAGGCTGTATCACAACCGGACGTGATTGGCCCAGCGACGTCTGGGTTTGGCCGGTGTAGGCTGTCATTGTAAATAAGAATTTGTTCTTAACGGACTTGCCTAGTTAAATAAAAAGGTTAAAATATATATACACACACACACACACTACTCTGGATGGTTCTGACTTAGAATACGTGGACAACTACAAATACCAAGGTGTCTGGCTAGACTGTGAACTCTCCTTCCAGACTCACATTAAGCATCTCCAATCCAAAATTTAATCTAGAACCGGCTTCCTATTTCGCAACAAAGCATCCTTCATCGTGCTGCCAAACATACCATTGTAAAACTGATCATCCTACCGTACCTCGACGTACCTTGTCATTTACAAAATAGCCTCCAACACTCTACTCAACAAATTGGATGCAGTCTATCACAGTGCCATCCATTTTGTCACCAAAGCCTCATATACTACCCACCACTGCGACCTGTGCGTTCTCGTTGGCTGGCCCTCGCTTCATACTCGTCGCCAAACCCACTGGCTCCAGGTCATCTTCAAGTCTCTGCTAGGTAAAGCCCCGCCACATCTCAGCTCACTGGTCACCATAGCAGCACCTACCCATAGCAAGCACTCCAGCAGGTATATCTCACGGGTCATCCCCAAAGCCAATTCTTCCTTTGGCTGCCTTTCCTTCCAGTTCTCTGCTGCCAATGACTGGAACGAACTGAAAAAAACCCCACTGAGGCTGGAGACTCATATCTCCCTCACTAGCTTTAAGCACCAGCTGTCAGAGCAGCTCCCAGATAACTGCACCTGTACATAGCCCATCTGTAAATAGCCCATCCAATTACCTTATCCCATACTGTATTTATCTTGCTCCTTTGCACCCCAGTATCTCTACTTGCACGTTCATCTTCTGCACATCTACCATTCCAGTGTTTAATTGCTATATTGTAATTACTTCGCCACCATGGCCTATTTATTGCCTTACCTCCCTTATCCTACCACATTTGCACATACTGTATATAGACCTTTCTACTGTATTAGTGACCGTATGTTTGTTTATTCCATGTGTAACACTGTTGTGTCGAACTGTGTCGAACTGCTTTGCTTTATCTTGGCCAGGTCGCAGTTGCAAATGAGAACTTGTTCTCAACTAGCCTACCTGGTTAAATAAAGGTGAAATGAAAATAAATAAATAAATAAAAATATATAACAATAGCCTGCCTGGAGTGGCAGATGGGTGGGGTTTGCACTTTTGGAGCTATTCAATTGTCTCAACCAGAGGTCGACCGAGTATGATTTTTCACCGCCGATACCGATTATTGGAGGACCAAAAAAGTCGATACAGATTAATCGGACGATTTTATTTATTTATTTGTAATAATGACAATTACAACAATAGTGAATGAACACTTATTTTAACTTAATATAATACATCAATAAAATCAATTTAGCCTCAAACAAATAATGAAACATTTTCAATTTGGTTTAAACAATGCAAAAACAAACTGTTGGAGAAGAAATTAAAAGTGCAATATGTGCCATATAAGAAAGCTAACATTTAATTTCCTTGCTCAGAACATATGAAAAGCTGGTGGTTCCTTTAAACATGAGTCTTCAATATTCCCAGGTAAGAAGTTTTAGGTTGTAGTTATTATAGGAATTATAGGACTATTTCTCTCTATACCATTTGTATTTCATTAACCTTTGACTATTGGATGTTCTTATAGGCACTTTAGTATTGCCAGTATAACAGTATAGCGTCAGTCGCTCTCCTCGCTCCTACCTGGGCTCGAAACAGGAACACCGACAACAGCCACCCTCGAATCAGCGTTACCCATGCAGAGCAAGGGGAACAACCACTCCAAGTCTCAGAGCAAGCGACGTTTGAATCGATATTAGCGCGCACCCCACTAACTAGCTAGCCATTTCACATCTTTGACGTCATAAACAGCGTAATGCTTGAAGCACTGCAAAGAGCTGCTGGCAAAACGCACAAAAGTGCTGTTTGAATGAATACGTACAAGCCTGCTGGTGCCTACCGTCGCTCAGTCAGACTGCTCTGTCAAATCATAGACTTAATTATAACATAATAACACACAGAAATACGAGTCTTAGGTCATTAGTATGGTCGAATCCAGAAACCATCATCTCGAAAACAAGACGTTTATTCTTTCAGTGAAATACGGAACCGTTCCGTATTTTATCTAACGCGTGGTAATTCTGGCAAATTAGGCAGCCCAAACTGTTGCATAAACACTGACTGCGTGCAATGAACTCAAGAGAAGTGACACAATTTCACCTGGTTAATAATGCCTGCTAACCTGGATTTCTTGTTTATGGCATTGATGTTTATGGTTAGGTACACATTGGAGCAACGACAGTCCTTTTTCACGAATACGCACTGCATCGATTATATGCAACGCAGGACACGTTAGATAAACTAGTAATATCTTCAACCATGTGGAGTTAACTTATAAAAAAACAATCAACTACACAAGTTAAGTTTAATGCTAGCTAGCAACTTACCTTGGTTTACTGCATTCGCGTAAGAGGCAGGCTCCTCGTGAGGCAGGTGGTTAGAGCATTGGACTAGTTAACTATAAGGTTAATAGATTGAATCCCTGAAAACGGTAAAAATCTGTCGTTCTGCCCCTGAACAAGGCAGTTAACCCACCGTTCCTAGGCCATCATTGAAAATAAGAATGTGTTCTTAACTGACTTGCCTAGTTAAATAAAGATTAAATAAAAGGTGTAAAAAATAAAATAAAAAATGTATATATATATATTTTATTTATCGGCCAAATTGGTGTCCAAAAAGACCGATTTACGATTGTTATGAAAACTTGAAATCGGCCCTAATTAATCGGCCATTCCGATTAATCGGTCGACCTCTAGTCTCAACTGGCAATTCATTTCTGGCAAAAGAAAGCAAATACTAATTGATCCCAGGTCCACAGACAGTCAGCACAAACTTTCACTATGATGACTCAAAAATCGTGACTTCTCGGTTATTGTGTCCAGTTCCTTAAAACAAATGGGAGACACTTCACAAGAACTTAAAGGGGAATACAGTTTAAAATTGTGCCTCTGACCATAATATTTTATAGATCATTTAGACTTTCTTGCAGTTTTTTAAGAATATTTTTTAAGAATCAAACTCGGAAGCCCTTTTTGGTGTGAATTGTCTAATTATGAAAATATTATGTAAAGTGCGAGGGAATTAAATGGTGGCCTAAGCAGCCAGCGACACATTCCCAGAAAACTCTGGAGCCCGCTGCAACACAAAATGAAGATGAATATCTAGGACGTTCAGATCACGTACCAACATACATGATGGAGGTAGCGGTCATGTCACAGAGGGCAGGGGGGAGGAAGAGGAGGGGGTTGAAGCTCTGGCCCGTGTTCATCTTGGGCTCTGGTCTTCGTCTGTCGTGACAAAGCAGCATGTGGAAGACGACCAGACAACTGAGCTCCCCCAGGAACATCCCTACGGCCTAGAGAGAGAGACAGAGCGATGTGGGGGGGAGGGGGGGGCAGTGAGCCAGAGACACACAGTTGAGACAGAAGAGACAATGACAGCATTTAGGAACCTTCCTATCAACACGGTTGATAAACATCAAGTAATTCATTTAGGTCTAGCTTATATAGTTATATTCTGTGTTTTTTTATGAGGGGAAGGGAGACTGTACCTGTACAAACGGGTGGGAGAATGTGTGTTCAGGGGAGTCTTTGCAACCCTTTGCGGAGAACATGTCAGCCCATCTGGGGGAGAACAGGAGAAAGTTTATTAAGTTTGCTCAAGAATGTCACACTAACAGTCAGAAACCAATCTGTTCATGAGACCAATCTGTCTCCTTTCAAATACTTGCGCTTGATTGAGCTTGCTTTGCGCAATGGAACCAACAATATAGTCCCAAAAGTTCAAACCACACCCATCTTGGCACTCCAGGCAGACTCAATCAAATGCTCAAAGTATGATACGGTGACATAGGGGTTAATGAGTGACTTAGTCGTCTGTGCCGAGCTACCTGAACACCCACTGACTTTTATAGTCCAATAGGCCTGATCAGTAGAGGCATGACCAGCATGTGAGTTCTCCTTGCTGATTGAATATAGACTAAGGGCTGTGGTCACAGCGCCTCAAAGTGAGGATGTGGCCCTTTCCTCACAGTAGCAGTCTGAGCTCCATAACACCACTGTACCCAGTTGAGTATCTGTTTGATTGACTGAATTTAGCTGTTGATCTTAAAAAGTTTTACATTTACACATTGCCAAGTCCAATAACATATACAGTTGGTTAAATCAACTCAAAAGGCTACTGACATCTACATTTTTAATCAACAAGAGGAACTGTTCTCAGCTCAAGATAACATTCTCCTCAGAGAAGCACAGACAGTGAAGTGTTTGGTTTCTGGTGACCGCTCTGGAAAGAAGCCCAAAGAAAGCAGATGAAACGTGATCTCTCTATTTGCTACATTGTCTCATTGCACTGAGCAAGAGCAACCATGTATTTTATACAGTATTCCAGTACAGTTGTGACTTGAGACATACTGATGGGACTTGCCAGACTAGACCACGTTGATATAGTGCCATTTCCACATGACATAAAAGAGCACACAGTAGCACAACTATGACCTATAGGCCCAGCCTATATCACATTTTGCATGACAGCAAAAGAGAAGTTGAGACGCCAAGCCGTAGTTTCGAGAAGTCTGCTTCTTTTGTGGCAACTAAGCAAATGTGATTTGCAGAGACAGCAGTGTCCTCGCTCTTCATGTCATCAAAATACATGTATTAATCAACAGTGACGCAAGAGCACGTGAAAGGTTTCCCTCCCTGTGTCTGGCACTAGAAATGTCACAATTTCAAATGTAGTCATATGTTGCATTTAAGCTACACCTAAGCTAAGCCAGTAAGCAAACATACAGCTTCTAATTCTCAACCAGGCATTGTTTAGAGACAGATTGGCTCGTTGCTGACCAAAGCAATTTAAAACAGGCATTTAGGCCTACAACAATGGCATCATGGAAATCTATCTTTTTCCCAAAAGTACAATAAAATGTCAAATAGCCTCGCCAAATTTAGCCTACTGTAAAATATACAAAGAGATTGAGCCACAATAATTCAGTTCACAAGGATTCAACAGTGCAATAAACACTGTGGCCCAAATCTTGATGCCTAGGACAGTGGTCACCAACCTTTTGAGTCAAGATAACTTTCTGAGTCAAAATGCAAGCAGAGATCTACTGCTCCGATGTATTTTTATTTTTAACATGACTTACATGTAAGACTATGCAACATTATCCAATTAAAAACAGTTCTGTAACAATGAGGTTTGTGCAGTAGGCTATAGTCCTAATACAATATCACTGCATATTGGCTAAGCTTGAATTTCCCTGCCAATGTTCTTCTCAGACCATTTTGAAATTATATTTCAAAATTGTAGGTGTGAAAGAACATTGATAATACATCATTTTTAGTATTACTTGAGACACAGCTGAGTGAGCACAATACTTGTATTTTTACTGGACTGATGGCCTGCATCTGATGGTCAGTATGAGAGGAGGCTGCCTCTCACCCGACTTACAGGGCCTCCTCTCTCTCCCGCCATAGGCTGAGAAAAGGGGACAGTCTTCCAGCTGTTGGTGTAACTTAAATCTCACTGCATTACTTTGCCTCCTGCGCCAATTCAGGTTGTTACTCCTATAACCAGAGAAAGTGAAATATTCCTCGAAATTAACAAATACACAAGCCACAAATAATAACAACGCAAGCTTATGAAAACACTGCTAGACTCATTTATTACAACTGCATTGCTGGTAACGCGCATTTTATGACTAGTAAAACTTTTGGAGAAAAAAATTGACAGTACTGATCGAAAACGTAAACGTAGTTATATAAACAGCAGCTCTTTGTTGTATTCGACGAGTTTTTCACTAGTCATGGTTTTAAAAAGGTTTCAAATCTCACATTATCAACTTTTCTGTACGTTTGAGTATTATTTTTACAGTCTATCGCTCGAGGAAACTGCAGACTCAGTGATCTAAACTATCGGATTGGCCAGCAGTAGAACTATAGGTCCACCTCATTTGCTATCTGGGACTACCGGTAGGCAAAGTTCTATCTTCAGACACAAAATGGTTCACAATTGGATCACTTTGCCACCCGGCGCTAGGACTACTGAATCAAGCGTACCTACCGCGAAACGAATAACACAATTAGGGACCAAAGGCTTTATCGTTGCTTTTTTTTACATAAATGTTTGTTGAGCGAATAGGAATGGCTTTGCGATCAACCAGATGCTCAACACTGGCCTATGCCATTGGCTACATCGTAGACCGTGAAATCAATTGACAACGTGAATGAAGCGTTCACTTACTTTGCCGATAGCGTGTTGATAGAGCCGGTTGTGAGCATAAGACCCGCAAGAAAGAGTTGATACTTTGTCCAAGCCATGTTGGACGTGCCGGGATAGAAAATACAACTACTAGATACTTTGTTTCAAACGCAGCTACTTGTGTTCACGCTCTCTGCCTACAGGAATGAAATCACATGACTTCGAGTGTGTCAGCTGACCGAGTGCGCGCAAGCAGTTAAATGATCGTTTCCTGTTGTGGCTTTGTCAAAGTCCGACGGGTTGCATCTTCTTGTCATTCAGTCCGAAGGACTGTCGTTTTTGTTCCCGAAAAATGACCTTTTAGACACATACGATTATAATGTATCAGGGAACAGTTCGTATTTATGGGTGAGATATATATATATCTTAGCTGGTATGCCTCCTGGCATGGTTGGTAGACTTAAGAAAAGCAAGCAATAACTCAATCTACTGAATAAGATTCACATTCCTTTAAATATTTCACCCAGATTTTTAGCAGAGATGTAGAGAAGCATATTTAGTTTCTTAAAAACCACGAGTCAGTAGGATACAGACAGTTTAGGTACAGTGGGGCAAAACAGTATTTTGTCAGCCACCAATTGTGCAAGTTCTCCCACTTAAAAAGACGAGAGGCCTGTAATTTTCATTATAGGTACACTTCAACTATGACAGACAAAATGAGAAACAAAATCCAGAAAATCACATTGTAGGATTTTGTATTAATTTATTTGCAAAATATGGTGGAAAATAAGTATTTGGTCAATAACAAAAGTTTATCTCAATACTTTGTTATATACCCTTTGTTGGCAATGACAGATGTCAAACATTTTCTGTAAGTCTTCACATGGTTTTCACACACTGTTGCTGTTTTTTTGGCCCATTCCTCCATGCAGATCTCCTCTAGAGCAGTGATGTTTTGGGGCTGTTGCTGGGCAACACAGACTATCAACTCCCTCCAAAGATTTTCTATGGGGTTGAGATCTGGAGACTGGCTAGGCCTCTCCAGGACCTTGAAATGCTTCTTACGAAGCCACTCCTTCGTTGCCCGGTCGGTGTGTTTGGGATCATTGTCACGCTGAAAGACCCAGCCACGTTTCATCTTCAATGCCCTTGCTGATGGAAGGAGGTTTTCACTCAAAATCTCACGATACATGGCCCTATTCATTCTTTCCTTTACACGGATCAGTCGTCCTGGTCCCTTTGCAGAAAAACAGCCCCAAAGCATGTTTCCACCCCCATGCTTCACAGTAGGTATTGTGGTCTTTGGATGCAACTCAGCATTCTTTGTCCTCCAAACACGACGAGTTGAGTTTTTACCAAAAAGTTATATTTTGGTTTCATCTGACCATATGACGTTCTCCCAATCTTCTTCTGGATCATCCAAATGCTCTCTAGCAAACTTCAGACGGGCCTAGACATGTACTGGCTTAAGCAGGGGGATACGTCTGGCACTGCAGGATTTGAGTCCCTGGCGGCGTTACTGATGGTAGGCTTTGTTACTTTGGTCCCAGCTCTCTGCAGGTTATTCACTAGGTCCCCCCGTGTGGTTCTGGAATTTTTGCTCACCGTTCTTATGATCAGTTTGACCCCATGGGGTGAGATCTTGCGTGGAGCCCCAAATCGAGGGAGATTATCAGTGGTCTTGTATGTCTTCCATTTCCTAATAATTGCTCCCACAGTTGATTTCTTCAAACCAAGCTGCTTACCTATGGCAGATTCAGTCTTCCCAGCCTGGTGCAAGTCTACAATTTTGTTTCTGGTGTCCTTTGACAGCTCTTTGGTCTTGGCCATAGTGGAGTTTGGAGTGTGACTGTTTGAGGTTGTGGACAGGTGTATTTTATACTGATAACAAGTTCAAACAGGTGCCATTAATACAGGTAACGAGTGAAGGACAGAGGAGCCTCTTAAAGAAGAAGTTACAGGTCTGTAAGAGCCAGAAATCTTGCTTGTTTGTAGGTGACCAAATACTTATTTTCCACCATAATTTGCAAATAAATTCATTAATTTTAATTAATTAATTCCACATTAATTCCTACAATGTGATTTTCTGGATTTTGTTTCTCATTTCGTCTGTCATAGTTTAAGTGTACCTATGATGAAAATTACAGGCCTCTCTCATCTTTTTAAGTGGGAGAACTTGCACAATTGGTGGCTGAATAAATACTTTTTTGCCCCACGGTATGCAAAACAATTGACATATTTCACTGCTCTATTTCACTAGGATGAGTTGCACAGAAAAAGCCATATCTCAGACTGGCCAATAAAAATAAAATATTAAGATGGGCAAAAGAACACAGACACTGGAC
The DNA here is from genome assembly GCF_023373465.1 of Oncorhynchus keta. NCBI lineage: Eukaryota > Metazoa > Chordata > Actinopteri > Salmoniformes > Salmonidae > Oncorhynchus > Oncorhynchus keta. Next base: position 72,396,455 of record NC_068439.1, read on the forward strand.
AGAGGAACTCTACCTAGAAGGCCAGCATTCCGGAGTCGCCTCTTCATTGTTGACATTAAGGCTGGTGTTTTGCGGGTACAATTTAATGAAGCTTCCAATTGAGGACTTGTGAGGCATCTGTTTCTCAAACAAGACACTCTAAGGTACTTGTCCTCTTGCTCAGTTGTGCACCTGGGCCTCCCACTCTTTCTATTCTGGTTTGTGGTTAGGGCAAGTTTGCGCTGTCCTGTGAAGGGAGAAGTACACAGCGTTGTACAAGATCTTCAGTTTGTTGGCAATTTCTTGCATGGAGTAGCCTTACTTTCTCAGAACAAGAATAGACTGATGAGTTTCAGAAGAAATGTCTTTGTTTCTGGCCATTTTGAGCCTGTAATCGAACCTACAAATGCTTATGCTCCAGATACTCAACTCGTCTAAAGAAGGCTCATTCTATTGCTTCTTTAATCAGGACAACAGTTTTCAGCTGTGCTAACATAATTGCAAAAGGATTTTCTAAGGATCAATTATCCTTTTAAAATGATAAACTTGGATTAGCTAACACAACATGCCGTTTGAACACATAATGGTTGCTGGTGGTTAATGATAATGGACCTCTGTACGCCTACGTAGATATTCCATAAAAAATCATCTGTTTCCAGCTACACTAGTCATTTACAACATTAACAATGTCTACACTGTATTTCTGATCAATTTGATTTTAAACAGACCAAAAATGTGCTTTTCTTTCAAAAACAAGGACATTTCAAAGTGACCCCAAACTTTTAAACGGTAGTGTGTATGTTCATTAATATGTCATTAGCATATCATATATGTCATACAAATTTAGAATATCTCCACTACACAAAAATGCCAGCGTTTCTGCATCTCACCGGTAGGAAAATGGCCAGCTACATTTCCTTGTTGTAAGCAAACCACAATATGCAGAATTCATAGCGATTTCAGGATGTGGAGGACCGCTCTGTGGAGGTGTATCCAATTGATATGAGAAATAGTTAAATGTCTGTGTTCATAGCCAGCACTTTCAGCCAGAGGATTTCAAAACTGAACAGAAGTTTCAACTCATGGGTTGCCATGTTGTCGAACGTTGAAAAATGATGCTATTCCATCGATTTTCCCTTTCACTTTAAAGAGGAAGGCATCTGATCAGCTAACATCAGCGCAGCAGAAAATAAGCTAACATTACCTAGCTAGCTAACTAGCGAACTACATTTGTTTATCTAAACTAAAATCTAGCTATATAGCTTTCATAATACGTTGGATAGACATTCCAAAGCATATCAATGTAAGCCAGCTGCTATCTGGCAATGTGATTTGTAACTTTGTAAGTTAGCATACTACTGCAGAAGCTAACATACTTTCGTTATGTGTTCTATTAGAGTCCGATCCCATTACATTTGCAGAGGCATCAACATCAAGCTCAGCACCAGGAACTATTGTATGTCACCTTCTAAAATCTTACTAAACTCTACTAAATCTTTCCATGACTCCATGATGAGCAAATACATATATTGGAGCTAGGCATAAACATGCTCCATGTCTTGTTGTCATAGTTGGTGTGTTTACAAGTAGGCTACAACTTATACTGTAGTTTTCTTTGTATTATGGAGGCTTAATTGATTGTTCATGCAAGGCATGAATTCTCAATTAGAGAAAATGAGCTATTAGCAAGGAGGGGATGGTGTGGGTGACTGACTGGTGATGGTTGGGGGTGGTATTGTGTCTAAAGATTAGTATGAATGATCTATTGACATGAAGGGGGGTTGGATATTGTACCTTGTTTGAGTTTGTATTAATGGGGACAAAGTAGTAAAATGGTGTATAATCACTGACTACTGTGTGTCCTACAGACTACTCCTGCTGTTGCTGAAGACCTTGATGCCAACTTCAGTAGTACAGAGCCTGTAGATTCAGGGAATGAAAGCATTCAGCCTGGAATAAGCTCAAGATCAACATCATCTGACTTTGAAACAAGCCAGGATAGCCAAAGGTATTTATGAAATCACAATACCCTCTCGAGAAAACAAAATCACTAATACCCTAAACTGTCTACAAGTCAAGCCCCCCTCAAACTCTTCACATCTTTGCTAACAGCCCATCTTAATGCCACAACATTGACTCTGAGTGTAACAAAATAAATACCAGTACTGTACCCTTTTTTGTTTACAGATGAACATGTTTTACTGTATGGTTACACATCCTCATGATCAGTCTTCATGTATTTCCAGGAGACTTGCAGTACATACAAATCTTCTACAAGAGTTCGATGCAGTGGGTGGTGAAGAATATAGCACCAAAGCCTGCTAAACCAGCTGCCATTACCCAACACAAGAACACATTCTGGAACCTGCCTGAAACATTCAACCAACACAACATCCATATTCAGTTAGACTGATATTGTAGTATAATATAGAATGCCTAGTATTGTTACACCCTGATCGGTTTCACCTGTCTTTGTGCTTGTCTCCACCCCACTCCAGGTGTCGGTCATCTTACCATTATCCCCTGTGTATTTATACCTGTGTTCTCTGTTTGTCCTTTGCCAATTTGTCTTGTCTTGTCAGGTCTTACCAGTGTTCTTTCCCACCTTCCTGTTTCTCTAGTTCTGTTTCCAGGTTTTTCCCAGTTCTGACCATTCTGCCTGCCCTGACCCCGAGTCTGCCTGCCGTCCTGTACCTGCCTGACTCTGACCTGATCACGAACATCTGCCTGCCCTCGACCTGGCCTTTGCCTGCCCTGTGTTTCTACTAAATCATCTGAGAACTGCACTATCCTCCTCCCGTGTCTGCATCTGGGTCATATCCTGAGTCGTGATAGTACGAACTGACCATGACTGACCCAGCAGATTCGGACCAGTTCTGCAACGCCGTCTCCTTCCAGGGAGCCACCATTGGAAGACACAAGGAGTTACTTCAACGTCTTATGGAGGATTCCAGACCTTGACGGAACGCTAAGACCGTGCCTTCAACACATTACTGGAGCAATTCCGTGGATTGTATGTGAGGCAGCCCGCCACTACAGTAACCCCCCAGACTGTGAATTACCCCGCTACCAGCAGCATTTCTCTCTATTCTACCCTGGCTTCCCAAGAATCCCTCTTACCTTTTACAGAGCACTATGCTAGAGATCCCAGATCCTGCCGGGCGTTTTTCTCCCAGTATTCTCTCATCTTTGAGCTGCAGCCCTCTTAATTTCCCTCAGATTGCTCGAGGCTAGCGTATGTGATATTGCTGATGTCCGGGAGGGCTCTTGCCTGGGCTACGGCGGTGTGGGAGCAACAATCCACCGTTTGTCTCAGATTGAAGTAGTTTGTGGCGTTCATGGGTTGTATTCCCATATCCGATGGACGGCTATGAGAATTGTAGGAGGGAGAGGGAGTCTGTTCCCTGTCGCCGACACTTGTCCTCGATTTCCACCTCGCCTCCGAGGAATCCCGGAAATCCCTGAAGTCCAAATTTCCGAATGGATCCGATGTCGGCCGAAGTCTCTTCCGGAGCCCATCCAACTGGGCAGGGCTAGATTGTCTCCTGCTGAGTGCTTACGCAGACTTAACATCCACTTTTTTAAATCTACCTGTCCATTAAAGAACCAGGCTCATCAAGAAGGTACTAGTATGAGTACGCTGGTGAGCCGTACGGGGAGTTTCCCATCTTCCATTGCTCATACCCCTCTCCATGCTACCCTGTTGTGGGATGACTGGTCCAAATCTCTCTGGGTGCTCATAGACTCTGGGGCCGATGAGAGCTTTATAGACGCTACCCTGGTGTAAGAGCTGGGAATCCCCACACAACCCCTCTCCATTCCCATGGACGTCAGAGCGTTGGATCAGCGCTCTATTGGCAGAGTCACCCACACCACATGTCCCGTTAACCTGAGTGCTTCGGTGAGTTTATGCAGTTCCTGCCCATCGAATCCCCTCATGCACCCAGAGGCACAATCCCCTGATCGACTGGGCTACTGGTTTATATCCTGGGTTGGAGCATGTTTTGCCATGGGCATTGCCTGAAGTTGGCATTGCCTTAAGTTTGCGCTGCATTTACATTACATTTAAGTCATTTAGCAGACGCTCTTATCCAGAGCGACTTACAAATTGGTGCATTCACCTTATGACATCCAGTGGAACAGCCACTTTACAATAGTGCATCTAAATCTTTTAAGGGGGGTGAGAAGGATTACTTTATCCTATCCTAGGTATTGCTTAAAGAGGTGGGGTTTCAGGTGTCTCCGGAAGGTGGTGATTGACTCCGCTGTCCTGGCGTCGTGAGGGAGTTTGTTCCACCATTGGGGGCCAGAGCAGCGAACAGTTTTGACTGGGCTGAGCGGGAACTGTACTTCCTCAGTGGTAGGGAGGCGAGCAGGCCAGAGGTGGATGAACGCAGTGCCCTTGTTTGGGTGTAGGGCCTGATCAGAGCCTGGAGGTACTGAGGTGCCGTTCCCCTCACAGCTCCGTAGGCAAGCACCATGGTCTTGTAGCGGATGCGAGCTTCAACTGGAAGCCAGTGGAGAGAGCGGAGGAGCGGGGTGACGTGAGAGAACTTGGGAAGGTTGAACACCAGACGGGCTGCGGCGTTCTGGATGAGTTGTAGGGGTTTAATGGCACAGGCAGGGAGCCCAGCCAACAGCGAGTTGCAGTAATCCAGACGGGAGATGACAAGTGCCTGGATTAGGACCTGCGCCGCTTCCTGTGTGAGGCAGGGTCGTACTCTGCGGATGTTGTAGAGCATGAACCTACAGGAACGGGCCACCGCCTTGATGTTAGTTGAGAACGACAGGGTGTTGTCCAGGATCACGCCAAGGTTCTTAGCGCTCTGGGAGGAGGACACAATGGAGTTGTCAACCATGATGGCGAGATCATGGAACGGGCAGTCCTTCCCCGGGAGGAAGAGCAGCTCCGTCTTGCCGAGGTTCAGCTTGAGGTGGTGATCCGTCATCCACACTGATATGTCTGCCAGACATGCAGAGATGCGATTCGCCACCTGGTCATCAGAAGGGGGAAAGGAGAAGATTAATTGTGTGTCGTCTGCATAGCAATGATAGGAGAGACCATGTGAGGTTATGACAGAGCCAAGTGACTTGGTGTATAGCGAGAATAGGAGAGGGCCTAGAACAGAGCCCTGGGGGACACCAGTGGTGAGAGCGCGTGGTGAGGAGACAGATTCTCGCCACGCCACCTGGTAGGAGCGACCTGTCAGGTAGGACGCAATCCAAGCGTGGGCCGCGCCGGAGATGCCCAACTCGGAGAGGGTGGAGAGGAGGATCTGATGGTTCACAGTATCGAAGGCAGCCGATAGGTCTAGAAGGATGAGAGCAGAGGAGAGAGAGTTAGCTTTAGCAGTGCGGAGCGCCTCCGTGATACAGAGAAGAGCAGTCTCAGTTGAATGACTAGTCTTGAAACCTGACTGATTTGGATCAAGAAGGTCATTCTGAGAGAGATAGCGGGAGAGCTGGCCAAGGACGGCACGTTCAAGAGTTTTGGAGAGAAAAGAAAGAAGGGTACTGGTCTGTAGTTGTTGACATCGGAGGGATCGAGTGTAGGTTTTTTCAGAAGGGGTGCAACTCTCGCTCTCTTGAAGACGGAAGGGACGTAGCCAGCGGTCAGGGATGAGTTGATGAGCGAGGTGAGGTAAGGGAGAAGGTCTCCGGAAATGGTCTGGAGAAGAGAGGAGGGGTTAGGGTCAAGCGGGCAGGTTGTTGGGCGGCCGGCCGTCACAAGACGCAAGATTTCATCTGGAGAGAGAGGGGAGAAAGAGGTCAGAGCACAGGGTAGGGCAGTGTGAGCAGAACCAGCGGTGTCTTTTGACTTAGCGAACGAGGATCGGATGTCGTCGACCTTCTTTTCAAAATGGTTGACAAAGTCATCTGCAGAGAGGGAGGGGGGGGAGGTGGGGGGAGGATTCAGGAGGGAGGAGAAGGTGGCAAAGAGCTTCCTAGGGTTAGAGGCAGATGCTTGGAATTTAGAGTGGTAGAAAGTGGCTTTAGCAGCAGAGACAGAGGAGGAAAATGTAGAGAGGAGGGAGTGAAAGGATGCCAGGTCCGCAGGGAGACGAGTTTTCCTCCATTTCCGCTCGGCTGCCCGGAGCCCTGTTCTGTGAGCTCGCAATGAGTCGTCGAGCCACGGAGCGGGAGGGGAGGACCGAGCCGGCCTGGAGGATAGGGGACATAGAGAGTCAAAGGATGCAGAAAGGGAGGAGAGGAGGGTTGAGGAGGCAGAATCAGGAGATAGGTTGGAGAAGGTTTGAGCAGAGGGAAGAGATGATAGGCTGGAAGAGGAGAGAGTAGCGGGGAGAGAGAGCGAAGGTTGGGACGGCGCGATACCATCCGAGTAGGGGCAGTGTGGGAAGTGTTGGATGAGAGCGAGAGGGAAAAGGATACAAGGTAGTGGTCGGAGACTTGGAGGGGAGTTGCAATGAGGTTAGTGGAAGAACAGCATCTAGTAAAGATGAGGTCGAGCGTATTGCCTGCCTTGTGAGTAGGGGGGGAAGGTGAGAGGGTGAGGTCAAAAGAGGAGAGGAGTGGAAAGAAGGAGGCAGAGAGGAATGAGTCAAAGGTAGACGTGGGGAGGTTAAAGTCGCCCAGAACTGTGAGAGGTGAGCCGTCCTCAGGAAAGGAGCTTATCAAGGCATCAAGCTTATTGATGAACTCTCCGAGGGAACCTGGAGGGCGATAAATGATAAGGATGTTAAGCTTGAAAGGGCTGGTAACTGTGACAGCATGGAATTCAAAGGAGGCGATAGACAGATGGGTAAGGGGAGAAAGAGAGAATGACCACTTGGGAGAGATGAGGATCCCGGTGCCACCACCCCGCTGACCAGAAGCTCTCGGGGTGTGCGAGAACACGTGGGCGGACGAAGAGAGAGCAGTAGGAGTAGCAGTGTTATCTGTGGTGATCCATGTTTCCGTCAGTGCCAAGAAGTCGAGGGACTGGAGGGAGGCATAGGCTGAGATGAACTCTGCCTTGTTGGCCGCAGATCGGCAGTTCCAGAGGCTACCGGAGACCTGGAACTCCACGTGGGTCGTGCGCGCTGGGACCACCAGATTAGGGTGGCCGCGGCCACGCGGTGTGGAGCGTTTGTATGGTCTGTGCAGAGAGGAGAGAACAGGGATAGACAGACACATAGTTGACAGGCTACAGAAGAGGCTACGCTAATGCAAGGAGATTGGAATGACAAGTGAACTACACGTCTCGAATGTTCAGAAAGTTAAGCTTACGTAGCAAGAATCTTATTGACTAAAATGATTAAAATGATACAGTACTGCTGAAGTAGGCTAGCTGGCAGTGGCTGCGTTGTTGACTTTGTAGGCTAGCTGGCAGTCGCTGCCTGCCCTGGGACGTCTTCCTAAGGGCTTGGGAAAAGCCCTGGATCTCTCCGCCATTCCAGCGGAGTACCAGGACCTCCGGGAGGTTTTCAACAAGAGCAGTGCCACCACGCTTCCTCTGCATCGGCCCTATGACTGGGCCACGACCTTCTCCCGGGCACTACACTGCCTTGGGGTGGCTTTATTTCCCTGTCAGGTCCGGAGACCAAGGCGATGGTGGCGTATATTGAGGACTCCCTGGCTGCAGTGGGGTATCCGTGCTTCTGCCTCACCGCCGGGAAAGGGTTCTTCTTTTTGGAGAAGAAGGAAAAAACCCTGCGTCTATGTATCGGCTACCAGGGCCTGAATGACATCACGGTTAAAAAACGTTAACCGCTTCCACTCATCGCATCGGCTTTCGAGCCTCTCCAGGGGGCTACCATCTTCTCCAAGTTGGACCTCCGGAATGCCTACCATCTGGTACGGGTCCGGGAAGGGGATGAGTAGAAGACCGCATTTAACATGGCTAGCGGGCACTACGAATACCTGGTGATGCTGTTCGGACTGACCAACGCTCTTGCTGTGTTTCAGGCCCTGGTAAACATGTTGTCTGGGACATGTTGAACTTGTTCGTATTCGTCTACCTTGATGGCATCCTTGTGTTTTCCCACTCGGCTCAAGGACATGTCCTCCATGTCAGACAAGTCCTCCAGTGTTTTCTGGAGAACCAGCTGTACATCAAAGCGGAAAAATGTGAATTCCATCACCCCACCATCTCCTTCCTGTGGTACATCATGGCTGCAGGCAACATCCAGATGGATCCTGAAAAGGTGAGAGTGTTGGTGGATTGGCCACAACCCACCTCCAGAGTGCAGCTGCAATGCTTCCTGGGGTTTGCCAATATCTACCGCCGGTTAATCTGGGGCTACAGCACCCGGGATTCCCCCCTGTCAGCACTCACCTCTCCCAAGGTCCCATTTACGTGGGCTCCAGCTGCAGACCAGACATTCTAGGACAAACACTAATTCGCAAACCGCCCCATCATAATCCATCCAGATCCATCCTGGAAGTTCATGGTGGCGGTCGACGCCTCGGATGTCGGAGTGGGGGCTGTCCTGTCCCAGCATTTGGCCCAAGACCAAAAGCTGCATCCTTCACCATCTCCTACAGCCTGGGGTCCAAGAATGTGAAGCTGGATGCGCTGTCAAGCCTCTATTGCCCCACTGCTAGATCATCAAACCCCAAGACCATCCTCCCTACCTCTTGTCTTGCGGCTGCACTCTTCTGGCGTATAGGGAACCGGGTCCGTGAGGCCTAGCATTTCCAGGGACCCGACTAACCGGATGTTTGTCCCGGACTCTGCCCGTTCCTTGGTTCTGGAATGGGCTCATTCCCCTCAATTGGCCTGCCAACCTGGCTCCCGTTGGACCCTGGCCATTGTTCGACAATGTTTTTGGTGGCCCACCTTGGTTCCTAACATCTCCACGTTCATCGTCGCCTGCACCGTGTGTGCCCAGAATAAGACTCCTCTGCAAGCTCTGGCTGGCCTCCTTCAACCACTTCCCGTCCCTCACCCCCTGGTCACATATATCCCTGGACGTCATCACTGGTCTCCCTGTCTGATGGCAACACGGTTATCCTTACCGTGGTGGACCGGTTTTCCATAGCTAAGGAGACGGTAGAGCTCATATTGCAGCACGTTTTCCGGATCCATGGACTTCTGGTGAACATAATCTTCGATCAGGGTCCTCAATTCTCGTCCCAGTTCTGGACGGCGTTCTGCACGCTCATTGGATCGTCAGCCAGCCTGTCCTCTGGGTTCCACCCCTAGTCTAATGGCCAGTCTGTGCAAGCCAATAAGGACCTGGAGACGACTCTTCGCTGCCTGGTCTCCGCCAATCCCACCACCTGGAGCCAGCTGCTCGTGTGGGTAGAGTACGCCCGCAACACCCTCCCTTGCCCAGCCACTGTTCTGTCTCCTTTTTAGTGCTCCCTAGGTTATCAGCCCCTGCTCTTCCCGGTGCAAGAGGAAGAGGTCAGCATACCCTCAGCCCAGTTTTTCGTCCGCCGCTGTCGCCGTACCTGGAAGAGAGCCCGGTCTGCTCTTCTCAAGACCACCTCCTGGTATCGACGACAGGCAGACCGCCACCGGACCCTGGTTCCCCGTTATCGTCTCTCCGGGTAGAGTCCCGCAAACTGTCCCCAAGCCTGCCTGCCGTCCTGTACCTGCCTGACTCTGACCTGATCACGAACGTCTGCCTGCCCTCGACCTGCCCTTTGGCTGCCCTGTGTTTCTAATAAATCATCTGAAAACTGCACTATCCGCATCCAGTGTCTACATCTGGGTCATATCCTGAGTAGTGATAAGTATGCTCACAACTGCATTGTGGTTTAGATATTGCTAGCTGTTGCTAGCTGTTGTATGTATATAATGGTGTTTTATATAATATTTTTTACAAGTGTACTGACAAGTCACTAAATGATTCCTGCTGCGTCAGAAACAAATAGTGTTGACTTCAACTTCTGGATCAATTCATTGTGATATTCATGAAATGTATTTGAATAAACTAGCTTCAATCTTACTGCTAAAACTAATTATGCAGGGAGTTGGTTCATCATTTAAACTTGAATTTGTTTGCAAGTTGTCACGGCTGGCTGAAGGACTGGACCAAGGTGCAGCATGGTAAGCATACATTTTCTCTTTATTAACAATGACGCCGACAAAACAATGAACAGAACAAAACCAAACCGTGAAGCTTTGGGCTATGTGCCCAGAACAAAGTTCTGAGTTAACTTCCCACAAAACAGGTGGGGGAAAGGGTTAATTATGGTTCTCAATCAGAGACAACGATAGACAGTTGCCTCTGATTGAGAACCACACCCTCTAGAGCGGGGACCCTCGCCGCCGACCCCGGACTGGGGACCCTTGTAGCGGGCCCCGGGCAGGAGGGAGACTCTGGCAGCTCTGGACAGGAGGGAGACTCTGGCAGCTACGGATAGGAGGGAGACTCTGGCAGCTACGGACAGGAGGGAGATTCTGGCTGCTCCGGACAGGAGGGAGGCACAGGACTCACCGGGCTGGGGAGACACACAGGAGACCTGGCTCTGGGAGCAGGCACAGGATTCACCGGGCTGGGGAGACATCCAGGAGGCCTCTTCCTTGGCCGAGGCACCACATACACTGGGTCATGGAGGCGCACTGGTGGTCTCGAGTGCAGAGCTGGCCCCAGCCGTTCTGGCTGGATGCCAGCTTCCACCCAGCAAATGCGGGACGCTGGCACGGAGCACCCCGGCCTGTGAATGCTCCGCCTCGACAACGTGAGCATCACCCCATAGCACGGGGCCTGACCAGTCCCATGCTCCCCACAGGGAGTTGGCTCAGGTCTGCTTCCTGACTCTGCCACACTCATAGTGTGCCCCTTCTCGGGCTTCCTTGCCAGCCGTGTTCCCACATACCACTGGTTCCTTTCTCCAGCTGCCTCTGCTCTCCTAGCTTCCTCCACCTGTTCCCATGGAAGGCGATCCCTTCCTGCCAGGATCTCCTCCCATGTGTAGACTCCCTTGCCGTCCAGAACGTCCTCCCATGTCCAGGAGTCCACCTTACCATGCTGCTTTGTCCGTTGGTGGTGGGAAGTTCTGTCACGGCTGGTTGAGGGACTGGACCAAGGTGCAGAATGGTAAGCATACATTTTCTCTTTATTAAAAATGACGCCGACAAAACAAAGAACAGAACAAAACCAAACCGTGAAGCTTTGGGCTACGTGCCCAGAACAAAGTCAAAGTTAACTTCCCACAAAACAGGTGGGGGAAAAGGGTACCTAAGTATGGTTCTCAATCAGAGACAACGATAGACAGCTGCCTCTGATTGAGAACCACACCCGGCCAATCACATAGAAAATCATAGTACATAGAACATAGCCTGCCCACCCAAATCACACCCTGACCAAACCAAAATAGAGACATAAAACACTCTCTACGGTCAGGGCGTGACACAAGTAAACATGTTTCAATAAAACAGTAGATTAGTCTCAATATAGCAAATAAATAGACATCCTTTATTCAAGACAGTTTATTTGCTCTAGAGACACAGCAGTATGCAGGAACATCTGTGGTAATGTATGATATTCACTATAGTGAATAATTATGTCTGAAACACTCTCTCATCACTCATAATTATGTAGGGAGACTCGAAAAACACCCAAAATCGTATCTAGCGGTGAGTCTCCCTAGCGTCCCACCTGGCCAACATCCAGTGAGATTGTGGAGAGCCAAATTCAAATACAGAAATACTCATGATAAAAATCCAGAAAATATACAACTATTTTACATAGGTTTAAAGATGAACTTCTTGTGAATCCAACCACGGTGTCAGATTTAAAAATTGCTTTACGGCGAAAGCATACCTTACAATTATTTGAGAAAATAGCCCAGCAGACAAATCATTACAAACAGTAACCAGCCAAGTAGAAGAGTTACACAAGTCAGAAATAGAGATAAAATTAATCACTTACCTTTGATGATCTTCGTATGGTTGCACTCAGAAGACTTTCATTTATTCAATGAATGTTCCTTTTTTTCGAAGTCTCTCTTTATATCTGAAAACCTCCATTTTGTTCGCCCGTTTTCCTCAGTAATCCACAGGCACAACAGGCAGACAAAAAAATCCAAATTGTATCCGTAAACTTCATAGAAACATGTCAAACAATGTTCATATTCAATCCTCAGGTTGTTTTTAGCTTAAATAATCGATAATATTTCAACTGGACAATAATGTCGTCAATATAAAAGGTAAACAAGAAAGGCACTATCTCGGTCGTTTGCATGAAAAAGCTCTGTGACACGGCAGGGTTCACTCATTCAGACTGCTCTTACTCCCTCATTTTTCAGAATACAAGCCTGAAACTATTTCTAAAGACTGTTGACATCCAGAAATCTGGCATTGGCTTCTGATTAAATTCAGTTTTCACAGAACCGCTTGTTGCAATCTTTCGATGAGGCTCTCTTGTTCAGATATCGGTAAGTGGACTGGAGGCAGGGCATGAAAGGGATTACGAATCCAGTTGTTTGTGTCATCCGTTTCGGGAAAATACCTGCATAATTGCGAATAACCCAACGCACTCAGGTGCCTCGCTATATTACATTTGACATTGTCCGTAAGCTTGAGTTAATTTCCACGCAAAAAAATCATACAATGATGGAAAGACCTGTGTGTTGTCCTTATAGTTGCAGAGAGTTCCTGTAATCCTAGATTTAGATCATTAATGCGGAAAAAAACACCCAGATAGGCCAGTCATGTGAGAAACTCGTCATCATGCAAGCGGTCAGACAAGTGAAAATTATGGTCAGTAAAGAGAACTTTAAGCTCGTCTCTCAATTTAAAAAAATGTGTCAATACTTTGTCCTGATAACCTGCGCACTTCTGTATGTTGTAAAATCGTTACATGGTCGCTGCCCATATCATTGCACAGTGCAGAAAATACACAAGAGTTCAGGGGCCTTGCTTTAACAAAGTTAACCATTTTCATTGTATTGTCCAAAACGTCTTTCAAGCTGTCAGGCATTCCCTTGGCAGCAAGAGCCTCTCTGTGGATGCTGCAGTGTACCCAAGTGGCGTCTGGAGCAACTGCTTGCACTCGCGTTACCACTCCACTATGTCTCCCTGTCATGGCTTTTGAACCATCAGTACAGATACCAACATGAGCAGCAGCTACGTTTGACTACATTCAGACCGTTAGTAGAGTTCCAGCGAGAGAGTAACGGTTAATGTGATTGTACGTTAATTATTTGACTAGGATACCTGTATTTGACATTGTGTTATTTTGCTGAACACTAGATGGTTTAGTTGTATTTTTGGCAGTGAAACGAGGCTACTCAGGCGAGAAAAAAACCTAACCCAAATGTATAGCACCGTTGGAAAATATAAATGGACTGTTTGAAAAAGGTCACATTCAACCTAGCCTGGTTGCTGTCTCTGTTCAGCTATTACATACCACTCCTTGCAACTCCTGACATTTGCCAAAGAAACGTTCCCCTGCTCAAACGTTGCATGCATCAACCTATGGTGGAGTGCCACGTCGTCGACTGTGCCACCTACGGACAGATTGCTATAACATACGTGATTAGTTGAAATGTAAAATACCTATCCAAGCATTTGTAAGATCTGACATGTGTCAACAATGCCTGGGGCAGAGGAACACACCCTAAATGTTCAGATCATGATGGAGCTTACATCATGTTCACAAGTTTAAGGACCAGACATTGAAATGGGTTTAGAATATTTATTAAGGCAATTGAATGGATGTGAGAAGAATTCAGGAGGGGAATGAGAATGGGCTAGATGAAGCTGAAGGCTGCAGATGAAGGATCCGGTGGGGACCCCCCCCCCCCCAGGTGTAATTAAAATAAACAATTAAGTATTCAACGTTATCATTCATGGACTACATTATGACATAAAGCACTACAGAGGGATATAGCCCAATACATCACTTGGGCCAACCTTCCAGCCATCAAGGACCTATTTATTTATGTTTTACCTTTATTTAACTAGGCAAGTCAGTTAAGAACAAATTCTTATTTTCAATGACAGCCTAGGAACAGTGGGATAATTGCTTTGTTCAAGGTCAGAACGCCAGAGTTTTACCTTGTCAGCTCGGGGATTCAATCTTGCAACCTTTCAGTTACAAGTCCAACGCTCTAACCACTAGGCTACCTGCCACCCCTATATACTAGGTGGTGTCAGAGGAAGGCCCAAAAAATGTTCAAAGACTCCAGTCACCCAAGTCATAGACTGTTCTCTCTGTTTCTGCACAGCAAGCGGTACCGGAGTGCCAAGTCTAGTTCCAAAAGGCCACCATTTGATCAAATGCACCCCCCCTACAAATTACCTCGACTAACCTGTACCCCCAAACATTGACCCTGTACAGGTATCACCTGTAAATAGCCTCGTTATTGTATATTTTTTTACTTTAGTTTATTTAGTAAATATTTTCTTAACTGTATTTCTTGAACTGCATTGTTGGTTAAGGTGCTTTTAAGTAAGCACGTCACAGTAAGGTTTACACCTGTTGAATTCCGCACATGTGACAAGTACAATTTGATTTGATTTGAAATAAAGGTTTATTAAATCAATAACAATTCAACTTTGTATTGAGTTATTCAATTTCTCAGAGAATAGAAACAACAGAGTATTTTTAATCCATGCTAACATCCAGACACAAACTACACATTCATACATTAATTGATCCATAGTTGATAGCTGATGTAAACATAGCTGATGTAAACATGCATCGAGAATCTGTGGAAAGAACTGAAAACTGCTGTTCACAAATGCTCTCCATCCAACCTCACTGAGCTCGAGCTGTTTTGCAAGGAGGAATGGGAAAAAATTTCAGTCTCTCGATGTGCAAAACTGATAGAGACATACCCCAAGCGACTTACAGCTGTAATCGCAGCAAAAGGTGGCGCTACAAAGTATTAACTTAAGGGGGCTGAATAATTTTGCACGCCCAATTTTTCAGTTTTCGATTTGTTAAAAAAGTTTGAAATATCCAATAAATGTCGTTCCACTTCATGATTGTGTCCCACTTGTTGTTGATTCTTCACAAAAAATACAGTTTTATATCTTTATGTTTGAAGCCTGAAATGTGGCAAAAGGTCGCAAAGTTCAAGGGGGCCGAATACTTTCGCAAGGCACTGTACATTAGGAATCATTGAATGTTTCAAATATGAACAGCAGATGGCAGCCAAGTCCAAAGTTGTTTGGCTGGCTCTGGGTTGTTCTGTCTCTGAGTTGCTCAGGGCTCGTGTTGATGTCAATCAAGGCAAGTCGGTGAGCAGAGCAGTTTTATCAAGGACAACCATCATACTTAAAGAAAGGCCCCCAGACGTCACATAATACACACAGACCTGTCTTGATTGACATGAATACCCACAAGTCTTTTTCCTCAGGCATCATTTCAATCCCATGATGTTCACTGCCTCGACTAATATTAATTCCTTAAAATATTGAGGCATGAAAGAAATGCATAACATATAAGTTACTAAGATAAGATAGATAAGAGTCTAGGGTTTTAAGTTCAGATTGATTTAGAATGACCTCATATCCAGGGCTCAGGCCCTCTCATCTGATGATTATTAAATGAACTGAAATGGGCTGCCTGTTGCATTCCCTCCTGCCTGCATGTCTGTGCACTCTCCACAGAAATAGCACTTGTGATGAGAATGGTTTCAGGGCAGGCAAATGCCAGGGACTACTTCTCAAGCCACTGAGCGAGTTAGGAACCCTTCTCACTCTCTGTGAAGCCACTTGTCTTTCGTCACTGCAGACTAGAGTCCTCTCATCTCTCACCACCGCAAGGTCTGTTCAAGTGCCTCTCCACGTGACAAAACAAATCAGCTCTCGCCTCGATCCGCTGAGAATGGTATTCCTATGTACTGTATCTTGTCAAAGTGTTTATGGTACAAGGTTTGCCCAGGCTTCCACTCTCATCTGGAGATGGGTATGGTACATACTGCATAGCTAGGGCTCCCAAACGGGAACAGACTATTGTCCTCGGGTTGTTTACCATTTTGGGATAGTGTTTGCAGTCAACGTTGCATTATGACATTAAAAATTAAAGATCACACCAAGCAGTAAGACAAGATACTGTAGGTGCATTGTTGGATCACTTTGATGAGATTGAGTTACTGAGCGGCATACATTTTTCAGTGCTCACACATTTTCAAAAGCAGTTGAACTGACAGACGGTTGATGCGGCAAGGGCATTTTGAGGTTACGAACAGAGCAGGACAGGAAAATAGACAGTGTATTCATAATCATAACGTAGTGGAGATTGCAAAAAAAGGGGGGAAGAAAGCAAAAACACAACATGAAGCTTCCAAACAAACATTCAATCTCTAAAGGCACTAAACCATGAATAAGGTTTAGTGGTTTAGTGCCAACAAAAAAATGGGGGTGGAAGAAATCATAGGTAGATCATAGTTGTTCACTAAACCATAGTTCTTCATATCAATAAGTTGACAATGTCAATCAGTCATAGCATGCAGCAAAACATTTGTGTACTGTGTACCTCACAAAAAAAACTAAATGCCTATGCAACATATGCTGCAAAAATGTTTACCCATCTACAGACGTGCCCTTGAAGTGCTGTAACATCTGTGTGAAGGAGACACATGAAAAACAGATGAATAGCTAGAAGCATGTTGATTTCATACCGTCTGACCACGAAGAAACACTTGATTGACAGCTGCATCCAGTTTTGTCAGGTGGGACCTGAGGGAGAACTGGAGAAGAGGATGTCGGGGAAAACTGTACAGGCTGTTCTGTTGTCGGACCAAGTAGAACACAGAAAGGTCAGATGGGGAGCTCTGTAGATGCCGGTTAAGGAGTTTGACGTAATGGCAAACCTGTTCTGTCAACCTGCCTACTAAATAATCTAAACCGAAATTTGAAGAAGTAGTCTATTCCCATGTTTTATGGATATAGACTAGATCAGGGTTGGGCAACTTTGATGAGGGTGCGGGCCACAAAAAATCTGAACTCATCATGAGGGGCTTCAGTGGCAAGCAGGTCTGCATACCCACACCCACACATGCAATCAGAGTGGGCCAGTTGCCTATCCCTGGACTAGAGGCATGAAATGAAGGAGAAATAGACAGGAGATATAGTGTGGAAAAAGGACAGTGGGGCCGGGATTCAATCCCATGCAGGCAGGAGGAAATACAATAGGATATGTCCCGGAGGCCAATGCCTTTACGGCTCAACCAAGCCTGGGCATCATGGTCCTGCCTTACATTAACCTACATTAACATGATCTGATGCTCCTATGTTGTAGTTCAGTGTATGGGTGGATTATGTGCTGTCTGTGTATTGTGAGGGTAATATTATATTTGTTCAAATGAAGTAGGTTATTTTAGCTCTTCATCATATTATGCTCTTACAACATAGAGTTGATGAGCGTATGTATGTAGATGTTGTAACAGTGTTTGCAATTAAATCATGAATTAGTCGTATGTCCTACTGCTGAGTGTGAATAAAAAAATACAACCCCATAAGAACCAGTAAATATAAAAAGCTGTATTTAATATTGCACAGACCTTACAATACTGAGCGACCTTTTCAAGAGGTGCAGACCTCTTGGCATAATGGTTAAGATGTTGGCTTGACAGTTGCTGGACAGGTTCGTGTCCGATTTGGGGGTAATATTATTTTAAGCTAACCAGACGGCACAATTTTTGTATTTTTTTTACGGATAGCCACTACACACTACAACACTCAGACATAATTTACAAACAAAGCATTTGCGTTTTGTCAGTCTGCATGATTACCAGTAGGGATGAACAGGGAGAATCTCTTGATTATTGCGTGAGTTGAACCATTTTCCTTTCCTGCTAAGCATTCAAAATGTAATGAGTACTTTTGAATGTCAGGGAAAATGTATTGAGTAAAAGTACATAATTTTCTTCAGGAATGTAGTGAAGTAAATATAAGAGTTGTCAAAAATATAAACAGTTAAGTAAAGTACAGACACCCCCCAAAAATACTTTAAAGGAGTTTTACTTAAGTACTTTACACCACTGCTCCCAAATCGTCCTATAATAATGTTATAGGGCCTGCCTCAACTCGAGGCAGACCCAGTTACTCAGAAAAGCTTAACCCCGCTCTCTTGCCTCCTCTTCAATCAGGCAGCTTTTCCTCGCTCACCTAGAACCTAACACTTCAATATTGACTATATATGTATAATTTAATTTGTAAAATGTATTACCTTTTATACAGTATCTGGCATAAACACAATCAGTCACAATGTTTTATTCTGAATAGGCTTTTTCAAAAAAATTCCTGTAGGCATGCGCATAAAAGATCCCAGAAATATTCCATAAGCAAAAAAGCTAATTTCTCTCAAGTTTTGTGCACAAATTTGTTTACATCCCTGTTAGTGAGCATTTGTCCTTTGCCAAGATAATCCATCCACCTGACAGATGGCATATCAAGAAGCTGATTAAAAAGCATGATCATTACACAGGTACACCTTGTGCTGGGGACAATAAAAGGCCAATCTAAAATGTGCTGTTTTGTCACACAACACAATGCCACAGATGTTTTGAGTTTTGAAGAAGCGTGCAATTGGCATGCTTACTGTAGGAAAGTCAGCCAGAGCTTTGAATATTGAATATTAATTTCTCTGCGATAAGCCGCCTCCAACGTCATTTTAGAGAATTTGTCAGTACGTCCAACCTGCCTCACAACCGCAGACCATGTGTAACCACACCAGCCCAGGACCTCCACATCCGGCTTCTTCACCTGCTGGATCGTCTGAGGCCAGTCACGCGGACAGCTGATGAAACTGAGAAATATTTCAGGCCTGCCTATGGCTGTGCCCCTGCCCAGTCATGTGAACTCCATAGATTATTGCCTAATTCATTCATTTCAATTGACTGATTTCCTTATATGAACTGTAACTCAGTAAAATCGTTGCAATTGTTGCATGTTGCATTTATATTTTTGTTTCGTGTACATGTGAGGGACTTAGTATAGAGAAGAGAAACTGCTTTGTCACTGGGGTGGTACCCTAGAAAGACAAACGTGTAGATTTTGGCTCTTTTAAGGTACGAACTGCAAGGGTAAAATTATGCACGTATAACTAATGGTACAATGGACGTACCTTAACAGGTTACCACTACAGTGACAACTGTTTGTACTCCTTTAAGCGCAGTTCAGTACCTTTTTTACAGAGCGTGCAGGGCTAACTGACTGTATTCGAACTCCCATTGGAATGTGACACAGTTAGTCACTGATACAAAACTTTCCATTGAAAGTTATATGTCTGTCCAATGTCCTTTGCACAAAAACATCCTCATTAAATTACATCTGTGTCACGCCCTGATCATAGAGAGCCCTTGGAGTTCTCTGTGGTGCAAATGGTCAGAGCGTGACTAGGGGATGTTCTAGTCTAATATTTCTATGTTGGTGTGAGTATGGTTCCCAATTGGAGACAGTTGATTATCGTTGCCTCTAATTGGGGATCATACTTAGTGTGGTCCTTTTCCCACCTGCGTTTGTGGGATATTGTTTTGTTTTGGTTTAGTGCTCTATGCGCTACGAACTGCACAGTAGTTTATTCTTTGTTGTTTTTTGGAAGTTTCACTTTAATAAATATGTGGAACTCTACTCACTCTGCGCCTTGGTCCGCTCATTATGTATACGACGAACGTGACAATCTGCATATTGTCAAAAGTACATTCACAATGTCTACATTCGCTGAATGCAAATCCCACCCACTCTTTAAATCCACACAGCTCATGTTGAGCTAAAGTGTCTCTGCAGAGAAACCAATGCGCCACATATCTCTCTCTCCTTATTGACAGTTTGAATTTGAACACCATTGTACAATAGAACCAAATCCTCATGAATTCTTTAGAATATTGCATCAACCCCACACTGTGCCTAAAGCATTACACAACTACATTTTATCTGTATAGAAAATTATCTGTAAAGCAGTGGGTTTCACGGAAAACAACGGGTCTGATCTTATAAGGTACCGATCTACAATTTCATATAAGAATGCATAGGTGCATTTCTGAGGTCCATCTTCAATCATGGCTAATATTTTCGGGTGAGACAAGTGTTTCAAACTTTTCACTAGGAAGGTATGTAAATGAAAGAATATGTCTTTGATGGCAAGGCCACTGTACTGTACCTTTCAGCCTACATGCGTTTTGCCCAATGTTCGATTCCACCATGCTAAACTGTTATTTTATGGCATGGTCCTGCATGTGTGTTGTTGAAAGTCTGGCAAATGGATCTTCAAACATATCAAATATCTCTGTTGACTGAATTGTGAAATACCATTTTGAGCCGATCCCTCAGGTTGTTGAGTAATCCCTGGTATTGCTGCACCCCTGCCACATTGTTTTTAAGGCTTTTCTGAAAAACACAAGAACAAAATAGGGAGAATTGAACATTAATCAGACACTGCTGGATCATGCAGATCATGCAAAAACATTAAAGGGAGGATGACTTGTGATGATGATATACGGTGCATTCAGAAAGTATTCAGACCTCTTGACTTTTTCATTGCAGCCTTATTCTAAATTGATACATTTTTCTCAGAATTCTGCACACAATACCCCCTAATGACAAAACCGTTTTTGGGAAATTTTTGCAAATGTATTAAAAATAAAAAACAGAAATACCTTATTTACATAAGTATTCAGACTCTTTGCTATGAGACTTGGAATTGAGCTCAGGTGCATCCTGTTTCCATTGATCATCCTTGAGATGTTTCTACAACTTGATTGGAGTCCACCTGTGGTAAATTCAATTGATTGGACATGATTTAGAAAGGCACACACCTGTCTATGTAAGATCCCACATTTGACAGTGCATGTCAGAGTAGAAACCGTGCCATGAGATCGAAGGAATTGTCCATAGAGCTTCAAATCAGGATTGTGTTGAGGCACAGATCTGGTGAAGGGTACCAAAACATTTCTGCAGCATTGAAGGTCCCCAAGAACACAGTGGCCTCCATCATTCTTAAAGTTTGGAACCACCAACACGCCAAACTGAGCAATTGGGGGAGAAGAGCCTTGGTCAGGGAACCTAATGGTCACTCTGACAGAGCTCCAGAGTTCCCCTGTGGAGATGGGAGAACCTTCCAGAAGGGCAACCATCTCTGCAGCACTCCACCAATCTGGCCTTTATGGTAGAGTAGCCAGACGGAAGCCACTGCTCAGCAAAAGGCACATGAGTTTACCAGATTCTCTGGTCTGATGAAACCAAGATTGAACTCTTTGGCCTGAATACCAAGCGTCACATCTGGAGGAAACCTGGCACCATCCCTACAGTAAAGAATGGTGGTGGGAGCATCATACTGTGCGGCTGTTTTTCAGCGGCAGGGACTGGGAGACTAGTCAGAATCAAGGGAAAGATGAACGGAGCAAAGTACAGAGAGATCCTTGATGAAAACCTCCAGAGTGCTCAGGACCTCAGACTGGGGCGAAGGTTCACCTTCCAACAGGACAAAGACCATAAGCTCACAGCCAAGACAATGCAGGGTTGGCTCTGGCAAAAATCACTGAATGTTCTTGAGTGGCCCAGCCAGAGCCCGGACTTAAACCCAATCAAACATCTCTGGAGAGACCTGAGAATACCTGTGCAGCAATGCACCACATCCAACCTAACAGCTATTGAGAGGATCTGCAGAGAAGAATGGGAGAAACTCCCCAAATACAGGTGTGCCAAGCTTGTAGCATCATACCCAAGACGACTTGAGGCTTTAATCACTGCCAAAGGTTCTTCAACAAAGTACTTAGTAAAGGGCCTGAATACTTATGAAAATGTGATATTTCCATTTTTTACATTTTTATAAATTTGCCAAAATTTCTCAAATCCTTTTTTTGCTTAGTCATTGTGGGGTATTGTGTGTAGATTGATGAGGGGGAAAAAACAATTTAATACATTTTAGAATAATGCTGTAATGTAACAAAATGTGAAATGTCAAGGGGTCTGAATACTTTCTGGATACGCTTTATTTGGGCACAGCTCTTTGCCAATACTGTCCTGTACTTCTGTACTCCTGTCACATTCAAAATAATCTTTCATCCATCCATTTTGTGACTCTACACAGAAACATAACTGTGACAGGAGGTGTATTTATCTTGCCGTCTACACGAAAGCAGCTGCATGTCTGGCCATAATTTTGTCTTCCGAGTCCTGGCTTATGCTGCTCGCCTATGAAATCAAGAGTACAACGTTTTAGGCTACACCTTGGTGTCTGTGTGTGTATTGTGCCGATATAGTCAAAATAGCAATAACACGAAGTACAATCTAACTGTTTTATCCACAAACTCACTTAGCTAACTACTTAGCTAACTACTGTCGGTCAAATTTTGGCAAACCAGTAGAATCAAAATTCCCCAAATGTTCCGGTGCTTTGCCAACACATGCCAAATTCCCAAAATGTTTATTCTCTATGTTGGTTGGGGAGTGATAGTGACTAGGGTGGCTCATCTAGGTTTTTTGTATGTCTATGTTGGCCTGATATGTTTCCCAATCAGAGACAGCTGTTTATCGTTGTCTCTGATTGGGGATCATATTTAGGTAGCATTTCCTCATTTGTGTTTGTTGGATCTTGTCTACATTTAGTTGCCTGAGTGCACACCAGTAGCTTCACGTTTCGTTTGTGCTGTATTGTTTTGGTGAGTTTCAGTTTATTAAAATATGTGGAACTCTATTCACGCTGTGAATAGGAGACAGTCGTTTTGGAATTGTTAGTTAGATTACTTGTTGGTTATTACTGCATTGTCGGAACTAGAAGCACAAGCATTTCGCTACACTCGCATTAACATCTGCTAACCATGTGTATGTGACAAATAAAATGTGATTTGATTTGAGTTGTCCACATTCTAAGTCAGAACCATCCAAAGTAGTGATGCTGGACGGGTGGGAAGGTGCAGGCAGCGATCAGTTGAAGAGCATGCATTTAGTTTTACTTGCATTTATGAGCAGTTGGAGGCCACGGAAGGAGAGTTGTATGGCATTGAAGGTCATCTGGAGGATAGTTAACACAGTGTCCAAAAAAGGGCCGGAGGTATACAGAATGGTGTCGTCTGCATAGAGGTGATCAAAGAATCACCAGCAGCGAGAGCAACATCATTGATGTTTACAGAGAAGAGTCTGCCCGAGAATTCAACCCTGTGCCACCCCCATAGAGACTGCCAGAGGTCCGGACACAGGCCCTCCGATTTGACATACTGAACTCTATTGGAGAAGTAGTTGGTGAACCAGGCGAGGTAATCATTTGAGAAACCAAGGCTGTTGAGTCTGCCAATAAGTTGTGATTGACGGTGTCGAAAGCCTTGGCCAGGTCAATGAATATGGCTGCACAGTAATGTCTCTTATCGATGGCGGTTTTGATATCGTGTAGGACCTTGAGCGTGGCTGAACCAGATTGCATAGCGGAGAAGGTACGGTGAGATTCGAAATGGTTGGTAATCTGTTTGTTAACTTGGCTTAGAAAGGCAGGTTAGAATAAACTGCCTTCATTTTGTTGGAACACAGTATCTGCCTTGGCAGCAGCTAATGGGCATCCATAATAAATACAAATACAAATATAAAGTTTTTAAAAATACCATATTACTACTTTTGAGATCACTAGCGCTTTCTCAACAACTAGCTATTTCTACTTATTTCAAGAAATCTTGTCAAGTGAAATTTGCTTATAACATTGCCAGAATGTTTTACTTAATTCAAGCAATTGTTTCCCCATTCTACATTTAAAAATATATATTTTTGAGGTGGATGTTTAGCAGTGCAGATGTAATGAAATTGGCAGCCCTCCATATCCCTTAGAGAATATGTAAACAATCAGTCTGCATCATCGTAATAACTTATTTCCAACTGAGGCATGCCGAATCATTCCTGGATGCCATTTTCCTAGGAGATCAGAGATTCAAATTGGAAAGGTATTCAAACTCAACTGAACACGCACTGGGGACACGGTCATCATTGCCAAAGCTTGAAATCTCCGGTAGCTGTTGACATAAAAGGGAAAAGAAGGGGATAAGGGCTGGATGGAGAGAGAGAGGGAGAGAGAATACAACATGATGGCAAAGTCTTCTATTTAACACTCAGGCAAGTATAAAAAAAAATCAAATCAGTAAATCAGATGAAAATGTGTAGAGGAGTTAAAACGGCTTCTTCGTGTTGTAGAAGAATAACATTGGTCCTGTCATTGTCAGTTGCTTTATAACGGTGTCACATTCCTGAAGTTGTTTGTCTGTGTTTTGCTTTCTCAGCAACAAGTGCAATCTCACGTTTCCATATTTGGCTGTGAAGACTGCGACAGATATCTCTCCAAGTTGGAGAGTGAGCTCATCTAATTTAGTTGGATCTTAAATCTCCAATGGCAAAACACAAACTCTGCAGCCCTCAAATCTAGGTACTGCAAAAATATTAAAGGGATAATTTGACAAAATTACATATTTAGAAAAATGATCCAAGTCAGTGTCAACTGTTTAGCATGTTTTTAATTTCATGGCCAAATCATTTCTTGAATGAATTGTGTTGGTGTTATATTAACAAGTAAGGTTTTGTGTGTTTGAGTCACATGGAGAATCTCAATTGCATACTCCTTGCGTCTTCTCTCGTCTCCTTCTGAAAACACATTGGATGAGAAATCCAGAGGTCCGTCCCAGATTTCATCATGGGAGACAATGACAGGACTGATTCTAAGCAATTAGCCACTATTGTCATTCAGACCTTCTCTCTCACATGTAATAGGCCTACTCTATTATAAACTATTGTCACACGGCCTTCATGTATTGTCCAACAAGAGCATCACACTCTCAACAGTACACAGGTAACAAAAGTTGATCAGCACATGAGACAGTCAACCCCTGGTTAGTGTGTCTAATCATCATGCATCAGCCAAAGTCACAGCAGGTTGTCATTGGTTACGCAATCACTCTCCAGTGATCCTCTATGTACTTTTGGATAGAATCGATGCTCTCAAGTTGTCGTGTTTGCCAGAGGAGGCTGTTGAATGCACTTGTCCATGAGAGAATCACTGTGCAGGCATCAGCGCATCCCCGAAGAGATGGCAGAAAGAAACAACAACAACATAGGCCAAGGGCGAAATTGTGGTGCAGGAACAAACAGTAGACATGGGGTACTGCCCCAGATGATGAAAAACATTTTAAAACACATTTCCTACAATTCTACACAGTTTTACATTACTTATTATGCCTCTCTTGAGGGGTTATTGTGAGGGGTTTATGGAGGAGTATTTTGAAAACTCAGTATAAGTGGAAAGATAAGTGGAAGGCCCCCTTTTTTTGCTGCATTTCAATACATCTAGCCATGTGGAGGAGAATGATTTAATTTTCCATTTTATAATGCTATTCTACACATTTAGTCATGAATCTGAGAGAAAATGTTGCATTTTTTGAAGCAAATTTTCTTCTACTCCACACATTTTGACATGAGGTTGAGAGGAAACTGTCCAGTAGAAATCTCACTTTCAAAAGTTAATATTCTCTTAATCCATACCCAAATAATGTTGTTGACTCATCCTATACTCTTATTTGTGGCTAAAGCATACATTGGAGAAAAAAAACAGTTTAAAAAAACACTTCAAACTTGTATCTCAAAAATGCTTGCTATTTCGTCATTGAGGATGATGTCAACCTCCTGAGGAGGATGAGCTGGCCAGGGGCACACCCAGACGTCATTTACAAATTGTGCATTTGTGTTTAGTGAGTCCACCAGATCAGAGACAGTAGTGATGACCACGTGTTCTCTTGATAAGTGTGTGAATTGGACCATTTTCCTGTCCTGCTAAGCATTCAAAATGCAATGAGTACTTTTGGGTGCCAGGGAAAATGTATGGAGTAAAAAGTACATTATTTTAATTAGGAATGTAGTGAAGTAAAAGTACAGATACCCCCCAAAAACTACTTAAGTAGTACTTTGAAGTATTTTTACTTAAGTACTTTACACCACTGCTGTTGAGGTATGCCCACACCACTCCAACACAGAAAAGTACTATTTCTTACCAATCTCGACAGCTTCCATCCAAAAACAAATCCTGTGAAATGACGTCAACACATACTGGAGGATTTGCTGGCTAGCTACAAGTGTCTAGCTTAGGTAGCGAACTAAGCTAGACATGGGATGCATGACCGGAATGACACATCGATGAAACACCAGTCAAAAGTTTGGACACCTACTTATTCAAGGGTTTTTCCTTATTTTTACTATTTTCTACATTGTAGAATAATAGTGAAGACATCAAAACTATGAAATAACACATATGGAATCATGTAGTACCCAAAAAAGTATTAAAGAAATATATTTTATATTTGAGATTCTTCAAAGTAGCCACACTTTGCCTTGATGACAGCTGATGAGTCCAAATTAGACATTTTTGGTTCCAACCGCTGTGTCTTGGTGAGACGCAGAGTAGGTGAACGGATTATCTCCGCATGTGTAGTTCCCACCGTGAAGCATGGTGTAGGAGGTGTGACGGTGTGGGGGTGCTTTGCTGGTGACACTGTCAGTGATTTAAATAGAATTCAAGGCACACTTAACCAGCATGGTTACCACAGCATAGTGCAGCAATACGCCATCCCATCTGGTTTACACTTAGTGGGACTATCATTTGTTTTTCAACAGGACAATGACACAACACACCTTCAGGCTGTGTAAGGGCTATTTGACCAAGAAGGAGAGAGATGGAGTGCTGCATCAGATGACCTGGCCTCCACAAACATCAACACAATTAAGATGGTTTGGGATGAGTTGGACCGCAGAGTGAAGGAAAAGCAGCCAACAAGTGCTCAGCATATGTGGGAACTCCTTCAAGACTGTTGCAAAAGCATTCCAGGTGAAGCTGGTTGAGAGAATGCCAAGAGTGTGCAAAGCTGTCATCAAGGCAAAGGGTGGCTACTTTCAAGAATCTCAAATATAAAATATAATTTGATTTGTTTAACACTTTTTTGGGTACTACAATAACACAATAACATTTATGAAAAAATCTGAATGACACAACATGTAAAGAAAACCTATGCATATTATGTGAATCAAAACATTTTTGCATGAAATATTGATAAGAATCCATTCTGTTAAGCGTTATCTCATTATTTATGTATTTATTTATTTATTCTCTATTGCCATCAATTGTGAAGGACTACTGTCCTTTTCAGTCTCCAATGTTGTGTGTGAATTTCACTGAATAGTTTTGAATCAGGTCTGGCTAGTTATCTAACCTCCTCGATTCGAGTGGTAACATGATACAAAGAGCTGGAGCCGTTGAGCGGGCTTCCTCAACATCTTCGGGGAGGACACCTAATCATAACTGACTCAGGAGCAACGCGGCATATTTGAAGCTAATAGGCGGTGAAGTCCGAAACATTTCAGTGCTCAGCACTCTGTGGTACTCCCTTTGAAAGAAAGTGCAGTAGGCACCATTGCCATGGAGTCATTAGGAACTTTGTGGTTGTATAATTCCTTCTGTACAGCGCTTACTTAAGCAGCAAGGAATGAGGGGGTGTAGTATATGGTCAATATATCCCGGCTAAGGGCTGTTCTGGATACAGCCCTTAGCCGTGGTATATTGGCCATATACCACAAACCACCAAAAGGGCCTTATTGCTATTACAAACTGGTTACCAATGTAAATAGAGCAGTAAAAATAAATGTTTTGTCATACCGTGATGTATGGTCGGATATACCACGGCTGTCAGCCAATCAGCATTCAGTGCTCGAATCACCCAGTTTATAAATATCTCTAGAACACACAGGGGGATAAAATCTATGTATGTTCACTCTCACAAACCCTGTTGCAACATTGCCTCAGTAGGTGAGGTTTGATGAGGATGTTACTGCTGGGCGTTTCCATGTACAGTTGAAGTCGGAAGTTTACATACACCTTAGCCAAATACATTTAAACTCAGTTTTTCACAATTCCTGACATTCAATGCAAGTAAAAATTCCCTGTCTTAGGTCAGTTGGGATCAATACTTTATTTTAACAACGTGAAATGTCAGAATAATAGTAAAGAGAATGATTTATTTCAGCTTTTATTTCTTTCATCACATTCCCAGTGGATAAGAAGTTTACATACCCTCAATTAGTATTTGGTAGCATTGCCTTTGAATTGTTTAACTTGGGTCAAATATTTCGGGTAGCCTTCCCATGGTGTTTATACTTGCATACTATTGTTTTTAGAAATGAACATGGTCCTTCAGGCATTTGGAAATGGCTCCCAAGGATGAACCAGTCTTGAGGAGGTGTACAATTGTTTTTCTGAGTTCTTGGCTGATTTCTTTTGATTTTCCCATGATGTCAAGCAAAGAGGCACTGAGATTGGAGGTAACCCTTGAAATACATCCACAGATACACCTCCATGTGACTTAAATTATGTCAATTCGCCTATCAGAAGCTTCTAAAGCCATGACATAATTTTCTGGAATTTTCCAAGCTGTTTAAAGGCACAGTCAACTTAGTGTATGTAAACTTCTGACCCACTGGAATAGTGATACAGTGAAATAATCTGGCTGTAAACAATTGTTGGAAAAACTACTTGTGTCATGTGCAAAGTAGATGTCCTAACCGACTTGCCAAAACTATAGTTTGTTAACAAGAAAATTGTGGAGTGGTTGAAAAACAAGTTTTAATGACTCCAACCTAAATGTATGTAAACTTCAGACTTTGACTGTAATTCTGTTACCAAAAATCTGCATATTTTAAGATATTTTATGATTTCACTCATAAACTCACATGAAGAGGGAGGATAATGAAAGTTCATAGAAGTAACAAGTAATGGTAGACCTACTAGTTTTGCTTTTATGAATTATTAAGTGATTAAAACTCATAATTTCATTACCAAATTGGTAATGCATTTACTGCAACTGAATTGGCTACAATGGGAAATCATAATAGTCACAAACCACAATAGGGTCATCTGCTACCTTCCACTGGCATTCTGTGATGCTCAGCTCATAACTGTTTTCTTTGTTTTTCTGTCATCTTATGGTCAAACTAAGAGTGTTGAAACAGTCTGAGTCTGGACAACCCCTCTCTCTCTCTGATTCTCGCTCTCACTCTCCAGTTAATGTCACCTTTTCCAGCTCTGGCACATACCCATGAGCCCCCTCTCTTTTCATTTACTGTAATCAGCATCCTCAACTGCTGGCTGTGCACCGACGGACAAAGGATGTCCATGGACATCGAAAAGTAGTAGAAATTTGGTCAGTCTACCTTGGCCGGACCAGACTGTGTCGAATCTGAACCTATGATAGACATACATTATGTTTGACAAATTGTTTAGTACAGTACAAGTACAGTGAGTAGAGCATAGTAGAATACAGTACAATACAGTACAGTGAGTAGAGCACAGTACGGTACAATACAGTAGTGCAGTACAATACAGTACAGTACAATACAATTCAATATAGTATAGTAAATAAAAGTAGAGTATAATACAGCAGAGTAGAGTACAGTATAGTGTTTTACCAGTAAGCCTATGGTCTCAAGTAGCCCATGTGGATAGGCCAAGTACGCCCAAGGGGCCTAGTACCCCTGATTGGGAACCACTACTCTACTGTTCTCTACTGCAATGTACTGAACTCTACTCTTCTGTGCTCTGCTCTTCTGTATTGCACTACACTGTACTTCACTTTGGTGTGCTGCTCTGTGATGTCCAAACTTGTGAAACATGAGGAGAATTGCATTCATATCCATAATTGTACATTTCTGTATATTACAGATCAGGGAGCTGTGATGTAATTCCGTTACCGTAATTCTGTTACTGGAGGTAAATCCACTTCACTTACTGTAGTTCAATTTCATACTCAAGGTGCCATGTCAGAGCTGACACCACATTCTTTCTGCAGAGTTTCTGGAAAAAGTTGGCACATACAGTGGGGCAAAAAATTATTTAGTCAGCCACCAATTGTGCAAGTTCTCCCACTTAAAAAGATGAGAGAGGCCTGTAATTGTCATCATAGGTACACTTCAACTATGACATACTCTTTAAGAGGCTCCTCTGTCCTCCACTCGTTAGCTGTAGTAATGGCACCTGTTTGAACTTGTTATCAGTATAAAAGACACCTGTCCACAACCTCAAACAGTCACACTCCAAACTCCACTATGGCCAAGACCAAAGAGCTGTCAAATGACACCAGAAACAAAATTGTAGACCTGCACCAGGCTGGGAAGAATGAATCTGCAATAGGTAAGCAGCTTGGTTTGAAGAAATCAACTGTGGGAGCAATTATTAGGAAATGGAAGACATACAAGACCACTGATAATCTCCCTCGATCTGGGGCTCCACGCAAGATCTCACCCCGTGGGGTCAAAATGATCACAAGAACGGTGAGCAAAAATCCCAGAACCACACGGGGGGACCTAGTGAATGACTTGCAGAGAGCTGGGACCAAAGCAACAAAGCCTACCATCAGTAACACACTATGCCGCCAGGGACTCAAATCCTGCAGTGCCAGACGTGTCCCCCTGCTTAAGCCAGTACATGTCCAGGCCCGTCTGAAGTTTGCTAGAGAGCATTTGGATGATCCAGAAGAAGATTGGGAGAATGTCATATGGTCAGATGAAACCAAAATAGAACTTTTGGTAAAAACTCAACTCGTCGTGTTTGGAGGACAAAGAATGCTGAGTTGCATCCAAAGAACACCATACCTACTATGAAGCATGGGGGTGGAAACATCATGCTTTGGGGCTGTTATTCTGCAAAGGGAACAGGCCGACTGATCTGTGTAAAGGAAAGAATGAATGGGGCCTTGTATCGTGAGATTTTGAGTGAAAACCTCCTTCCATCAGCAAGGGCATTGAAGATGAAACGTGGCTGGGTCTTTCAGCATGACAATGATCCCAAACACACCGCCCGGGCAACGAAGGAGTGGCTTCGTAAGAAGCATTTCAAGGTCCTGGAGTGGCCTAGCCAGTCTCCAGACTGCAACCCCATAGAAAATCTTTGGAGGGAGATGAAAGTCCGTGTTGCCCAGCAACAGCCCCAAAACATCACTGCTCTAGAGGAGATCTGCATGGAGGAATGGGCCAAAAAAACAGCAACAGTGTGTGAAAACTTTGTGAAGACTTACAGAAAACGTTTAACTTCTGTCATTGCCAACAAAGGGTATATAACAAAGTATTGAGATAAACTTTTGTTATTGACCAAATACTTATTTTCCACCATAATTTGCAAATAAATTCATTACAAATCCTACAATGTGATTTTCTGGATTTTTTCTCCCTCATTTTGCCTGTCATAGTCATATGATGAAAATTACAGGCCTCTCTCAGTTTTTTAAGTGGGAGAACTTGCACAATTGGTGGCTGACTAAATACTTTTTTTGCCCCACTGTATGTTTTGGGGGTTGTGTCCATTGCTAGTGCTTCCAATAGATGGTTCTGCTGAAGTGTAGAGCAAGACGTACAGTTGTGTTTGATTTGCTCTGCTCACAGGTACAGTAGATACTTCCATAATACGACAAGGGTGTGTGGTTACTGGACTGAATACCAGCTAACCATTCCATAATACGACAAGGGTGTGTGGTTACTGGACTGAATACCAGCTAACCATTCCATAATACGACAAGGGTGTGTGGTTACTGGACTGAATACCAGCTAACCCTAATCCTTCCATAATACGACAAGGGTGTGTGGTTACTGGACTGAATACCAGCTAACCATTCCATAATACGACAAGAGTGTGTGGTTACTGGACTGAATACCAGCTAACCATTCCATAATACGACAAGGGTGTGTGGTTACTGGACTGAATACCAGCTAACCATTCCATAATACGACAAGGGTGTGTGGTTACTGGACTGAATACCAGCTAACCATTCCATAATACGACAAGGGTGTGTGGTTACTGGACTGAATACCAGCTAACCATTCCATAATACGACAAGGGTGTGTGGTTACTGGACTGAATACCAGCTAACCATTCCATAATACGACAAGGGTGTGTGGTTACTGGACTGAATACCAGCTAACCCTAATCCTTCCATAATACGACAAGGGTGTGTGGTTACTGGACTGAATACCAGCTAACCATTCCATAATACGACAAGGGTGTGTGGTTACTGGACTGAATACCAGCTAACCATTCCATAATACGACAAGGGTGTGTGGTTACTGGACTGAATACCAGCTAACCATTCCATAATACGACAAGGGTGTGTGGTTACTGGACTGAATACCAGCTAACCATTCCATAATACGACAAGGGTGTGTGGTTACTGGACTGAATACCAGCTAACCCTAATCCTTCCATAATACGACAAGGGTGTGTGGTTACTGGACTGAATACCAGCTAACCATTCCATAATACGACAAGGGTGTGTGGTTACTGGACTGAATGCCAGCTAACCATTCCATAATACGACAAGGGTGTGTGGTTACTGGACTGAATACCAGCTAACCATTCCATAATACGACAAGGGTGTGTGGTTACTGGACTGAATACCAGCTAACCATTCCATAATACGACAAGGGTGTGTGGTTACTGGACTGAATACTAGCTAACCCTTCCATAATACGACAAGGGTGTGTGGTTACTGGACTGAATAACAGCTAACCCTTCCATAATACGACAAGGGTGTGTGGTTACTGGACTGAATACCAGCTAACCCTTCCATAATACGACAAGGGTGTGTGGTTACTGGACTGAATACCAGCTAACCATTCCATAATATATCAAGATTGTGTGGTTACTGGACTGAATACCAGCTAACCCTAATCCTTCCATAATACGACAAGGGTGTGTGGTTACTGGACTGAAGAACAGCTAACCATTCCATAATATATCAAGGGTGTGTGGTTACTGGACTGAATACCAGCTAACCCTAATCCTTCCATAATACGACAAGGGTGTGTGGTTACTGGACTGAATACCAGCTAACCATTCCATAATATATCAAGATTGTGTGGTTACTGGACTGAATACCAGCTAACCATTCCATAATATATCAAGATTGTGTGGTTACTGGACTGAATACCAGCTAACCCTAATCCTTCCATAATACGACGAGGGTGTGTGGTTACTGGACTGAAGAACAGCTAACTATTCCATAATATATCAAGGGTGTGTGGTTACTGGACTGAATACCAGCTAACCCTTCCATAAACTACCAAGGGTGTGTGGTTACTGGACTGAATACCAACTAACTCTAACCCTAACCCTTCAATAAAACGACAAGGGTTTGTGGTTACTGGACTGAATACCAGCTAACCCTTCCTTAAACTACCAAGGGTGTGTGGTTACTGGACTGAATACCAGCTAACCCTTCCATAATATGACAAGGGTGTGTGGTTATTGGACTGAATACCAGCTAACCCTTCCATAATACGACAAGGGTGTGTGGTTACTGGACTGAATACTAGCTAACCCTTCCATAATACGACAAGGGTGTGTGGTTACTGGACTGAATACTAGCTAACCCTTCCATAATATGACAAGGGTGTGTGGTTACTGGACTGAATACCAGCTAACCCTTCCATAATATGACAAGGGTGTGTGGTTATTGGACTGAATACCAGCTAACCCTTCCATAATATGACACGGGTGTGTGGTTACTGGACTGAATACTAGCTAACCCTTCCATAATACGACAAGGGTGTGTGGTTACTGGACTGAATACTAGCTAACCCTTCCATAATACGACAAGGGTGTGTGGTTATTGGACTGAATACTAGCTAACCCTTCCATAATACGACAAGGGTGTGTGGTTATTGGACTGAATACTAGCTAACCCTTCCATAAACTACCAAGGGTGTTTGGTTACTGGACTGAATAGCAGCTAACCCTTCCATAAACTACCAAGGGTGTGTGGTTACTGGACTGAATAGCAGCTAACCCTTCCATAATACGACAAGGGTGTGTGGTTATTGGACTGAATACTAGCTAACCCTTCCATAATACGACAAGGGTGTGTGGTTACTGGACTGAATACCAGCTAACCATTCCATAATACGACAAGGGTGTGTGGTTATTGGACTGAATACTAGCTAACCCTTCCATAATACGACAAGGGTGTGTGGTTATTGGACTGAATACTAGCTAACCCTTCCATAATACGACAAGGGTGTGTGGTTATTGGACTGAATACTAGCTAACCCTTCCATAAACTACCAAGGGTGTTTGGTTACTGGACTGAATAGCAGCTAACCCTTCCATAAACTACCAAGGGTGTGTGGTTACTGGACTGAATAGCAGCTAACCCTTCCATAATACGACAAGGGTGTGTGGTTATTGGACTGAATACTAGCTAACCCTTCCATAATACGACAAGGGTGTGTGGTTACTGGACTGAATAGCAGCTAACCCTTCCATAATACGACAAGGGTGTGTGGTTACTGGACTGAATACCAGCTAACCATTCCATAATACGACAAGGGTGTGTGGTTACTGGACTGAATACTAGCTAACCCTTCCATAATACGACAAGGGTGTGTGGTTATTGGACTGAATACTAGCTAACCCTTCCATAATATGACACGGGTGTGTGGTTACTGGACTGAATACTAGCTAACCATTCCATAATACGACAAGGGTGTTTGGTTACTGGACTGAATAGCAGCTAAACCTTCCATAAACTACCACGGGTGTGTGGTTACTGGACTGAATAGCAGCTAACCCTTCCATTATAAATACATGTGAAATAAATAAAATGAATAATAATAATATGACAAGTGTGTGTGGTTAAAAAAAAGTTAATTTGTAAATTGTTATTTTTTTTGTACTGGCTACTGGACTGAATACCAGCTACTACTGTAAGGTCACAAATACAGTGGACCAACAGTGCTTTCAGAAAGTATTCACACCCCTTGACTTTTTCCACATTTTATTGTGTTACAAGGAGGGATCTTGTCATACATTTTCAAGGATATTTAAGTAAAACCTGTAATTCGGCCACTCAGGAACATTCACTATCTTCTTGGTAAACAACTCCAGTGTAGATTTGGCCTTGTGTCTTAGGTTATTGTCCTGCTGTAAGATTAAATAAGGATTTTGCCTGTGCTTAACAGGATTTAAAAATACCCTTTCATGTTGTCCTGGTTTCCAGTGGTTTGCAGAAGAGGATGTCTTCCTTAATTGACCCCCCATAAACGCAACAGACATATACCAGGAGCTGTGCCAGGCCCGCCACATCGGTTTACTCATCCAGCTGTAAAGCATAGAATTCACTGGCTTGTATGCAAAGCAGTAATTGTTTCAAACATCTCCTGCCATGTCACTGATGCGTCGTGAAACAGTGTTGTTTGATGAAAGCATTGTCTGTACAGGTTTTTGGGCCTTTTTTGGGCCTGGACTTACAACAAATGTAGAATTACTGATACTAGCATTGGATGTGCTCGTGGAAGCAGAACAACTTGTGTCGTCGACAGGTGCAGGTGTAGTAGAGCTGGTAGTAGCAGTACTACTGGTAGAGCTGGTAGTAGCAGTACTACTGGTAGAGCTGCTATGTGTCTCTATGGACGTGGGCCTTACTTTTCTTAACCATTTATCCGTTTTCAAACAAATGGAATGAGCAGCAGCTACGTTTGGCTTCATACAGACCGTTAGTGGAATTCCCACGAGAGAGTAACGGTTAATGTGAATGGATGTTAGGACCGTTAGTGGAATTCCCACGAGAGAGTAATGGTTAATGTGAATGGATGTTAGGACCGTTAGTGGAATTCCCACGAGGGAGTAATGGTTAATGTGAATGGATGTTAGGACCGTTAGTGGAATTCCCACGAGAGAGTAACGGTTAATGTGAATGGATGTTAGGACCGTTAGTGGAATTCCCACGAGAGAGTAACGGTTAATGTGAATGGATGTTAGGACCGTTAGTGGAATTCCCACGAGAGAGTAACGGTTAATGTGAATGGATGTTAGGACCGTTAGTGGAATTCCCACGAGAGAGTAATGGTTAATGTGAATGGATGTTAGGACCGTTAGTGGAATTCCCACGAGGGAGTAATGGTTAATGTGAATGGATGTTAGGACCGTTAGTGGAATTCCCACGAGAGAGTAACGGTTAATGTGAATGGATGTTAGGACCGTTAGTGGAATTCCCACGAGAGAGTAACGGTTAATGTGAATGGATGTTAGGACCGTTAGTGGAATTCCCACGAGAGAGTAATGGTTCATGTGAATGGATGTTAGGACCGTTAGTGGGATTCCTGCGAGAGAATAACGGTTAATGTGATTGGATATTAATTATTTGACTAGGCTGCCTGTATTTGACATTGTGTTGTTATTTCACTGAACACTAGATGGTTTAATGTTATTTCTGGATGTGAAACGAGGCTACTCAAGCGAGACAAAAAAACTCACCCAAATGTATAGCCCCTTTGAAAAATATATATGGACTGTCTGAAAATGTATTTTTAATAAAAATTTAAAAAAACAATAATATTGTATTGATTTATTTTAAAAAAATGCTTTAGGGGTTCCTGACAGTGCTGCGGTTCCTTTAGGGGTTCCTGACAGTGCTATGGTTCCTTTAGGGTTTCCAGACAGTGCAGTGGTTCCTTTAGGGGTTCCAGACAGTGCAGTGGTTGCTTTAGGTTGCTTTATGGGTTCCTGACAGTGCTGTGGTTCCTTTAGGGGTTCCTGACAGTGCTATGGTTCCTTTAGGGGTCCCTGACAGTGCAGTGGTTCCTTTAGGGGTCCCTGGCAGTGCTGTGGTTTCTTTAGGGGTCCCTGACAGTGTAGTGGTTCCTTTAGGGGTCCCTGACAGTGTAGTGGTTCCTTCAGGGGTCCCTGACAGTGTAGTGGTTCCTTTAGGGGTCCCTGACAGTGTAGTGGTTCCTTCAGGGGTCCTTGACAGTGCAGTGGTTCCTTTAGGGGTTCCTGACAGTGCTATGGTTCCTTTAGGGGTCCCTGACAGTGATATGGTTCCTTTAGGGTTTCCAGACAGTGCAGTGGTTCCTTTAGGGGTTCCTGACAGTGATGTGGTTCCTTTAGGGGTCCCTGACAGTGCAGTGGTTCATTTAGGGGTTCCTGACAGTGCTATGGTTCCTTTAGGGTTTCCAGACAGTGCAGTGGTTCCTTTAGGGGTCCCTGACAGTGTAGTGGTTCATTTAAGGGTTCCATACAGTAGAGTGTTGATAGTAAATCTAGACCGTTCATTGGGTACGACTCAGTTTTGGCACATCGACTGACCTCTATTTATTTGTCCTGGAGGATGTTTACCTTATAATCCTCTGCTTCGACTGAATGTTGAAATGCTTGTGGTGACGGTATTGCAAAACCATGCCTGCCGTTTGATCATGTGCGTAAGTGGTCCCCAAACCTCAGATGAGTGAGCGAGCTAGGTGCGTTATCAAACTGACATTTATTTTTGCCTAGTGCCAAAAGCTTGCTGCATAGGGCCGCAGCACTGGGCTCGTCTCTGAAGCCAGGGGAGCAGAATGATTGTGAGAATGGGATGGGGGGGGATCTGGAGAAGATGGGTGGGGGGAGGTGTCAGGCAGCAGCAACACACACACAGCTAGGGGTGGGCTGGGGAGAATGGAGTTGGAGGGAGTGGCAGGGGGCTGATGCTGTGCTGTATCTTGTGTCAGTATAGCATAAGCCCCCTGCCACTCCCTCCCACTTCAAAGCTGGAGGTTACGGTTGCATAACACTGCTAATGTCAACCTCATCGCATGAGATGAGACCCTCCCCGGGATCCTTGACGCTGGCTGACATTTTCCCTCTGAGTTTGAGGCATCAGCTAAACAATCACCCATTACAGCTGATTTGAACCATCTTTCACGACCAAGCACTATGTCACCGAGACCAGCCTGCTCAGTTGAATGGGTGTGAAATGAAAGTAAATAGCAGCGTCGGATAAGATTGAAAAGGGTCAACGTGCCCTTGTTCATCTGATCTATTTTAACACTTCTCTGTATATGACATTTATTTGTCCTGAGCCTCCGTATGGG
This sequence comes from Oncorhynchus keta, assembly GCF_023373465.1. Taxonomy (NCBI): domain Eukaryota; kingdom Metazoa; phylum Chordata; class Actinopteri; order Salmoniformes; family Salmonidae; genus Oncorhynchus; species Oncorhynchus keta. The sequence continues at coordinate 72,434,187 of NC_068439.1, forward strand.
ATACTGTGCACACACAGACAAGTAAACACACACATGTATGCCAAACACACACACACTCACACACATACCTGGTCCAGTGGATCCTCTGCATATAAAGGCATCAGTGGGAAATCAGGCTACTGGAACTCTACTGTGAGGGAGAAGAGAGAGTGAGGAGAGGAGACAGGGAGTGAAAGAGAGAGAGAGAAGAGGGAGGGAGGAGGGGAGACAGGGAGTGAGAGAAAGAGAAGAGGGAGGGAGGAGAGGAGGCAGGGAGGGAGAGAGAGAGCAGAGAGAAGGAGGGAGGAGAGGAGGGAGGGAGAGAGCAGAGAGAGAGTGAGGAGAGGAGGCAGGGAGGGAGAGAGAGAAAGGGAGGAGAGAAGGAAAGAGAGAGAGGAGAGGAAGGAGAGGAGCCAGAGGGAGAAGATGAGGCGGGCAGAGAGGGAGGGAGGGAGGAAAGAGAAGGAGAGAAAGAGAGAGAGAGAGAGGAGGAGAGAGAGAGAGTGAGCAAGAGACAGAGAGAGAGAGGAGAGAGAGAGAGAAGGAGAGAGAGAGAGAGTGAGCAAGAGACAGAGAGAGAGAGAGAGAGAGAGAGAGAGAGAGAGAGAGAGAGAGAGAGAGAGAGAGAGAGAGAGAGAGAGAGAGTGAGCAAGAGACAGAGAGAGAGAGAGAAGGAGAGAGAAAGAGAGAGAGAGAGAGAGAGAGAGAGTGAGCAAGAGACACAGAGAGAGAGAGAGAGAGAGAGAGAGAGAGAGAGAGAGAGAGAGAGAGAGAGACAGAAAGGCAGACAGACAGAGACACATTAATTCCCCAGACTCCCCAGTCCTCTGCCAATACAGGGACACAACAGATAATTGAACCTAAAATTATATTTGGTCTCGTAAATTTGCAATGCATGAAGTCCCCAGAGTCTCCCCAATCCCCTACTACCCATCTGACTTCACATGGACATAGTGGACATACGTTTGTTCCCAGTTTGTTCTATGAATATATGCAGAGATAGGACTTCATGCATTGCAAATTTACGAGACCAAATATACATTTAGGTTCAATTATCTGTTAAAATGAATGACAAATGTTTCTGTAGAATCATTCAAACTTTCTTCACTTTCTATATCAATATGAATATTAATCCTGAATAAGAATAAAAATGCGAATAAGAATTTCTCATCTCAAGAAAATGACAACAGCATACAAATGATCTGCTATATGTTTGTGTGAGGACCAAAACTCCCAACACAAAGACATAAAACATGAGAACCGAGTCAAACTAAGAAGATGGTGTGATTTGTGGGTGTTGTAAAGATGAGTTATTACACCCCAATCTGGCCCATTCTCCTGGATGGATGAATTTCAGGGGCTGAAGCAACCATTTTGTGCCTGTATGATTAATGGCAATGAGAAGAGCCAGGTCATTAATGAGATTCAGTGCTGCTGTAATAAAGGCCTAGACAGACATGTTTTTCTGTTTCCTGTGGAAAATGAGTTGGCTAAACGCAACGAGCCCGGAGACTGGAAACGTGAGGAGCTGAATCATCAACAGTCACAAGTGGAGGCTCCAGATAAATCACTGTGTTGTGTGTGTTAACTAAAAGCTGGCATAATGTACCAGTGCCGCAACACTCACCACACCGTCACCCTCCCAGCGTTCAGACTCGCAGAAGAAAGGATGCATTGCTAAGATGATTCTGTGAAATGATAATAGCCTGTTCTGAAGTTGCAACAAGGGATGAAAGTAGGGGAGGAGCGGAGACAGAGAGAGAGAGTTAGAGAACGAGAGAGAGAAAGAAAGAGACAGAGAGAGAGTTAGAGAACGAGAGAGAGAAAGAAAGAGAGAGAGAGAGAGAGAGAGTTAGAGAACGAGAGAGAGAAAGAAAGAGACAGAGAGAGAGAGTTAGAGAACGAGAGAGAGAAAGAAAGAGAGAGAGAGAGAGAGAGAGTTAGAGAACGAGAGAGAGAAAGAAAGAGACAGAGAGAGAGAGAGTTAGAGAACGAGAGAGAGAAAGAAAGAGACAGAGAAAAAATTAACTAATCTATCTTCTCCACATTTGTTCCTTACACTCATTAAATTAATGTTGGGATTTGATATTATGGCCATGTCTCATTGATGGTATGATTTCAGATTGTTCTTATCAAATAAGAGTGAAAATATTATGCTGTCCAGCTGGTTTCTCTGTAGCTGCTTGAAACAACTGCTAGCACTCTGACCAGCTCCCATTGGATCAACAACTATCACATCCATCGAACATTTTCATTTCCAGTTGGAATTGAACCTGTGTGGCCTTGGATATGTGCTTTCTGTCAAATAAGGATTTCTGGCAGTTCTAGGAATGCAAATGTTTAATGGCATTGTCAAATAACCAGCACATTTGAAATAGGAGAGTTGAAACCTATGAACAGACTTAAAATGAGCAAAGAATGTATTTCGCTACTGTACAATCCGACTATATCCAAGTATTGACAAGAGCTATGCACAAATTAGACTGGTAGAGACTATTATGGACCAAGACTAAAATGCATTTTGGTACTGTTGTCTGCTGTTACTTGTTGCTTAAAAGGGAAGTTAAGGATTTTACAAAAATGTTTAACTTGATGTTAGATGGTTTTTAACCCTGAAAGTAGTCTATGGACCAGGGGAAACTGTAATCCATGGTTCGCTTTTCTCTAAACAGCCACTACAAACTTCAGTTAACTTTAGCCACCGCTAGCTAAAAATCAATGTGAGTGATATGTGCATGTTTTTACATCAACTTGAAGAATCCTGAACGTCCCCTCTTATAACGATTTTGTGATGATTTTATTAACTTTTTCTTTGTCCAGAGCCACTTTCTCCATCCTTAAGCAATGGAGAATGATGAAAGGAAGAATTTCAGAATTCATTTCCTCCTTCTTCCAAGAAAATGACAACCCTGGGTTTGTGAGGTGGTGAGAGGTGAGCCAAAGACAGAGAGGTCAAACGGGACAACAGTGAGTGAAGGATGCAAGGTAATGGCATAAGACGCATTAGGAGGAGCCAAGCCTGTCGCAGCATAGGCAGGTCGGACAGGAAATGGAGCGGAAAAGAGGACGAGGGGAGTGGAGAAGAGAATCACTCGAATCAAGGTGGGACTTTGTCAGCGCTTTGACATGGGCTTATGTAAAATGTGTCATGGCGTGGGCTGGGCCAGTTAAGGAGGAGTTGCCTAAACTTTTATTTGCCCTGCCTTGACCATATTTCTGTAACATTATGAAAAAGTTATCGAAAAAGGTTTGTAAAACTATACTGAAGAAACATGCTGATTCTGTTATAATGCATCAGATTTAGAAGTCATAAGTAAGTATCTATGAACTGCTTATAATACACAAAGAAAATAGTATATCAACTGATTTATAATACATTCTAAGGGACTCATACAGTACATTCTTAAAACAAGTAACAATACATTATAAATCTACACCCTAAGTAAAGTGTAACTAGTTTCTAATATAGGATTGTGATACAAACTACAGTATGTAAAATCCTCAATGCAATTGTTTTTTAAATGGTTGTTGTTGTTCAGAGTTTATAAGTTAGCTTGTTGTTTAGCTAAGCTGTTAAAATGACCATTATTAAACTACTTCTGGACAAACTGGAGTGTCTATTTAAGACACCAAACGTGCAGAGAATAGACTTGTATACTCAGCTGACAACTTTGTTTGAAGATCCTACTGCTATTTGTCTGGGGGCGGTATCAACGTGTGTGCAGGCGTGTGGAAGGTGTTGGACGGCAGATGCTGTAGTCATAGGAGGGATGGACCCTCTTCCTGATGCAGCAGCACCTACTGTTGTGACCCTCTGCTGATCTCAAGGTGCGAAGGAGATGTCTATGACTGGCTCTATTTGAGGCAATGTGGGTCTCCGTTTTGTTTCACCAAGCAGTTAAGAAATAATGTGATGAACTGAGATTTTGACTTTCAACTTGGGTAACCAGTACCACCGAATCATGATGCAAATAAATAAAAATGACAATTTAAAAAAAAATTGTAGTCAATTTCCAATTAATAAACTTTATTAAGAAGATTAGACGAATCAGTGGTAGAATGATAAAAAAAATCCAACTCATATAAAGAAATAGGACTGTCTTAAAAGTGTCTGTGGTTATATCTGGATCACAAATATGGGATTTACTGAATAGTCTTTATGCTGAAGAGGTCAAACAATGAGACATTGTTTAAAACATGAGATGCTACTTATATTTTTGAAGGATTTTTAAAGCATTTCACTAAGGATCATTGAAACTTTTTTTGATTGAATCACTTCAGATGGATTTGAATTAAAACACTTCTTAGGGATCGGCGTCCCGTCCCGTCCCGGACAGTTGTAAATCATGCTTCGCCTTGTGTCACGATTGCAGATTTTAGAGAAACAACAAATGTCGGTACATATAAGTGTCTTATATCGCCTGAAAGCTTAAATTCTTATTAATATAACTGCACTGTCCAATTTACAGTAGCTCTTACTGTGAAAAAATGCCATGTTATTGTTTGAGGAGAGCTCCTAACAACAAAACACTTTTTTCACAGCGATAGTTTTGATAAATTCACCTCTGAAGGTAAAATGTGTACTTACATTCTGAAATCTTGCTCTGATTTATCATCCAAAGGGTGCCAGAGATAACATGAAGTGTTGTGTTGTTAGATAAATCCTTTTTCATATCCTAAAAAGGTCCATATAGCACACACGATCAATTTTGTTTTTCCACTCGTTCAATTTGCAAAGAAAGGAATCTGTGAAACTCTAACCCTAAACATTGTTTCAGCCAGTCAAATCACGTTCGTATGTATTCGTCAGAGATCCTAGAACGTAACCAGACTTCACACATATTTGGTCAGAGAGCGAAACCTTCATGGCACGCTGAAGAAGCGGGCGGTCTTCACTTGAACGACTAAATTTGCCAAATAAGCACCAATCGGGGTCAAACAAATCCAGCTAGATAGCCAATGAGCTGGGCTTTATGGGAGTATCCAGAAACCATGTATCTGTTGGAAAATGTAGCTATTAACCTTGTGCGACAGCATGCCTTTTCCTTTTGGACAGAAACTATAAGAATATTCAGAGTTATGAAGTTATGAAAACTGGTTGTTTTGCAAATTTTTAACTTATAACATGCTACTAATACTGGAAAAGCTAAATCAAAGTACAAGTATACAGATTGTACGATATTCTTGCAGAAAAACGTCATATAAATGCAAATGTCTCCTTCACGACTTGCCCTCATACTTCAAGATATCCTTCGGAAACTTTGCACATACAATGCTGCCATCTTGTGGACACCATCGGAATTGCAACCAGTGGGACCTTTCTCTTGCATTTCAAAGATGGTGGTAGAAAAAAATGATTGTTTCTTTCTTTGTATTTTCTTCTACCAGATCTATTGTGTTATATTATCCTACATTCAATTCACATTTCCACAAACTTCAAAGTGTTTCCTTTCAAATGGTACCAAGAATATGCATATCCTTGCTGCAGGGCCTGAGCTACAGGCAGTTATATTTGGTATGTCATTTTAGGCGAAAATTGAAAAAAAGGGGGCTATCCCTAAGAAGATGTGCCTTCTGACGTCATGAATCTGACGTCATGAAGATGCTGTTTTCTGGTTATAGATTTGTTTTCTAGTTGAGGAATCAGCAAATAAACAGATTACAAGCAGTTAAAGACACCCTTTTTCTTGATGTCATCAAGAAGTCATATTTTGGTTGTTATATAGTAAAATAACCAGATTACAGCCAGTTGTAGACATTTTTCTGGATCCTAAAAAGGCATTGAAAAATCTATTTTCAACCAACCCAAACCAAGACATACAGTGCCTTCAGAAAGTATTCAGATCCCTTCACTCATTCCACATTTTGTTGTGTTACAACCTGAATTCAAAATTGATCAAATTATTGTTTTTCCTCAGCAATCTACATACTGAAAAGATGAAAACATGTTTTTAGATTTAAACATTTTTTTATTAAAAATGAAATACAGAAATATATAATTTACATAAGTATTCACACCCCTGTGGCAATACTTTGTAGAAGCATCTTTGGCAGCAATTACAGCTTTGAGTTGTCTTGTGCAAAGCTGATACAGACATACCCATCTGTATTTGGGGATTTTATCCAATTTTCTCCAATCCTTGCAGATTTTCTCAAGCTCTGTTAAGGTAGATGGGGAGTGGCGGTGAAAAAGAATCTTCAAATCTTTCCACAGATTTTCAATGGGATTCAAGTCTGGGCTTTGGCTGGGCCATTCAAGGACTTTCACATTCTTGTTCTGAAGCCATTCCAGTGTTGCTTTAGCTGTATGCTTGAGGTCATTGTCCTGTTGGAACGTAAATTTTCGCTCCAGTCTGAGGTTGTTTGAATCAATCAGGTTCACATCAAGGATTTGCCTGTATTTTGCTCAATTCATTGTTTTCTCTATCCTTACCAGTCACCCAGTCCTTGCCAGCTGAAAATCATCCCCATAGCATGATACAGCCACCACCATGCTTCACAGTAGGGATGGCGTTAGACGGGTGATGAGCTGTGCCTGGTTTTCGCAAGACAGCGCTTTGCATTCAGGCCAAAGAGATCTCAGAGTCTTTCACATGTTATTTAGCTAATTCCAGGCATGCTGTTGTATTTTTCTCAGGAGTGGCTTCCTTCTGGCCACTCTCCAATAAATCCCAGATTGGTGAAGTAATGTAGAGTCTGTTGTTTTTCTGGCAGGTTTTCCCATCTCAGACAGGGAACTCTGTAGTCCTGTCAGAGTGGTCATTGGGTTCTTGGTCACCTCCCCTCCCTTGACCGGTTGCTCAGTTTGGTCTGACGGACAGCCCTAGGCAGAGTCTGGGTACTTCCATATTTTTTTTCAATTTCCCAATGATGCAGACCACTGTGCTCTTGAAAACGTTCAACACTCTAGAAATGGTTTTATACCCTTCCCCAGACATATGCCTCATCACAATTATATCTCAAAGATCTGTGGACAGTTCATTGGACTTCATGGTATAGTTTCTGCTCTGACATGCACTGTCAACTGTGGGACCTTACAGACAGGTGTTTTTCTTTCTAAATAATGTCCAAACAATTCAGTTGGCCACAGGTGGACTCCAATCAAGTTGTAGCGACATCTCAAGGATGATCAAAGAAAATTGGATGCACCTGAGCTCAGTTTGGAGTGTCATAGCAAAGGTGTATCAATACTTATGTAAATGAGATATTCCTGTATTTCACTTTCAATACATTTGCAAAAATATATAAAAACACGTTTTCATGTTGTTATTATGGGGTATTGTGTGTAGATAGGTGATACATGTTTGTTTTTTGTTTTGTTAATCTATACCAAATTCAGGCTGTAACGTAACTAAATGTGGAATAAGTCATGGGGTATGAATACATTCTAAAGGCACTGTGACTGTAACCACTTTTGCCTGCTGGGCTACGAGCCAAAATAACCCATTTCAAATCTCCCTCTGACAACATTTAAGAGCATGACATCCATAGGAATATATTATTTAGGTACCAAAACATCAGGTGAGTTAGCATAAATTAGGATCTTCAATTCCATGTAATGCACTGGTATCCAGTGCCCTAAAGCATACAATAATGTTATAAAGTGCAGCAGTGAACAAGATTAGACTGTCTACTATGCACAAAGTGAGCCCACATGATCTGAGTAAAACCCTATTATGAAAACATAAAACAGATGAATAGCAAACATACAGTAAAACAATTATACACACAAGAAAAAAAGCATTAAAAAGAAAATGACAAAACGTAGCACAATGTATGCTTGGTTTTGTGGTTTGAGAGATACATACAGTAAGAAACTAAAGCAAATCAAATTTAGTTTTTAGAACACTTTCACTAATAAAATTGGTTCTTCCCTAGTAAGTACATTGCTTAAATACAGTATCCATATTACAAATATATTTACATTTATTTAATGGATGATTATTGGGAGTCACACTTCAATACGTCCCTTTCTTCTTTGTGAAAAAGAGACAAGCTTCACTCACCAAACTTAAAATCAGGTTTTGTTAAGTCATGTGGCTTATGATGCACAGTTTCTTAAAATACATAATCCCTCCATTTCGCATAAAAATATTTGTCTCTCACAGTGTAACGTGTCATCTTATCGTTCAAACAATCTGCACATGGTGAAGAGTAATAACTTCAACCTTAAATACGGCAAACGGTGAAGGGATGCTGAAAATATAGCAGGGATATAGTTCACAGGTGCAAAACTTCGGTCTTCGAGGCCTATTCTTGTTTTTGGAAAATCAGTGGCATTAATGTAATCATTTAAAAGTGCCAGGCAAAAACACATCACCCCAGGACAGGGATCCCCTGAGGACTGTAAGTTGAGCACCCCTGATTTAGATCTTGGTTTAGTCCATCGAAAATAGTCCAACAGTATTAGGGTCCTTCCATGCGGTAGACAAGAGGTGTGGGTTGGTTATTTTAAGCATTGAGTCCTCCAGACCTCTAGATGGAGCTGCGCCGCTTGCTGTGGCCTAGTCTGTACGGGGTGAGGCTGTGCAGGCCCGTGGACACAGAACTGATGACGGAATGGGGGTGGTGCATGCTGTAGACGCAGCCGTTGGAGTGAAGGGGGTGGAGGGCGTCGGAGGAAAACGCCTCCCCCTGCTCCATGTAGGTGTCAGAGGTGGACAGGTCCCTGGGGATGATCATGGGGATGGAGTACTGCAGCTTCTCCCTGCTCTTGTACCACAGGCAGGAGCACATGGACTGGAAGTGGAGCACCTCCGCATACACGTTACGCAGCCCCCGCCCTGCTCCCCCAACACCACCGTTTCCGCCCCCTCCTGGTCCTCCTGTTCCTCCAGCTCCCCCACTGCACCCTGAGGCAGCCGAGGAGGAGGAAGGTGGGTCGGGGGCGCAGCCCGGGTGGTTGTGCCCTCCTGCCTGGCCATTCTGGGAGAGGAGGGCGCGCTGCTCGGCATCCCGCTTCTCGTCTTCCGCGTTCATGGTCATGAAGCGCAGCACAACCAAGTTGAGGAAGGCGCCAATCACAGTTAGGCCGGTGAGGATGTACATGAAGCAGAAGGCCACGTACTTGGGGTTTGTCTGCAGAGCCTGGTCCTTCTGCAGCGCCACGTAGTCTCCGAAGCCGATGGTGGTGAGCGTGATGAAGCAATAGTAGTAGGCATGGAAAAAGCTCCAACCCTCAAAGTGGGAGAAGGAGAGCGCACCCACGCACAGCGTGCTCATGCAGGAGATGAAGCCGATGGCCACCATGTTCACCATGGAGACCTCGGTGCGCCGCATGCCAAGGCAGTTCTTCAGGCGATGCAGCAGATAGCGCACCAAGGTGTTGATGCGCTCGCCCAGGCTCTGGAACATGACCAGGGTGAGAGGGATGCCCAGTAGGGCGTAGAGCATACAGAACACCTTCCCCCCGTCTGTGCTGGGGGCAGCATGGCCGTAACCTAGGACAGAGAAGAGACAGGGGTAGAGAGTCAGTGGGATGGAACAGACTAAATATAGGCAGTTTCTTCAGTTAGTTAGTCAATTTAGTTATTTGAGTTACTTAGTTGAGTCAGTTGAGTTAGTCAGTTGAGTTACTTAGTTGAGTTATTTGAGTTACATAGTTGAGTCAGTTGAGTTAGTAGGTTGAGTTGAGTTAGTTGAGTTACTAAGTTGAGCTATTTGAGTTACTTAGTTGAGTCAGTTGAGTTAGTCAGTTGAGTTAGTTGTTACTTAGTTGAGTCAGTTGAGTTAGTCAGTTGAGTTGAGTTAGTTGAGTTACTAAGTTGGGCTATTTGAGTTACTTAGTTGAGTCAGTTGAGTTAGTTGAGTTAGTCAGTTGAGTTAGTTAGTCAATTGAGATAGTAAACCCGGTCAGATAGGTGAAGGTAAGAGAATGCCAATTCACTACAATTGTATATTCTTAAAACAGCCCATCTGATTAATGTTGAGAGGCTCTGGGAGAATGCAAGGGAGTTATGAATGCACAGCAGTAGTGGTGATGAGATTGGCTCAGTATTGATGTCTTGTGGGAGAGAGAGGCCTTGAATTATTCATAACGAGTCAGTCTCTCTGGGGTTTGGCGAGTATAGACCACTACGGACAGTTGCTTCTAATTAGCACTTTACATTTTTTATGATATTTAAATAAGATCGAGAGCCATGGGGTTTGGAGGAGATGCACTTGCTCTCAATATGAATGCTCATTCTTTTTGAATACAGATCAGTTAGGGGCATTGTTTTTGATCATGTTACTGGTAGGTGTACAAGGTTTGTATTATCATTAATTATACTATTACCAGGCCAACTGAACAGGCTGTGACAGGATTGGTCCAAGACAAATAAATACCAGAGGGAGAGTCCCAAATTAAGCAGAGAGCCCAACTCTAGAAGTCAATGTCATAATGAAATAATGACATATGATTTGACGATTGGCACAGTTCTCTTAAAAGGGTTGCTAGGAGATGATAAACCGATTTTAGTGATCTTGCACTTATTGAGAGAGACACTTAAAACCACTTGACATGATGGAATACGTTTTTTTAACACTTCACAGCAGTTCCTAAGAAATGACTCATCCCGTGGACACTTGCTGAGCTGGCCGAACTTATAAACCCACCGAACGAGTGATCTGCCATGCACCCTGACACATTTCAGGTGAAGTATTGTTCAGGTTAAAAAAAATCAACCTTTAACCGACTATCAAAAGTGCAGCCAACCTCCATCCCACACACATACTGTCCCACACACATCCTGTCCCACACACATCCTATCCCACACACATCCTGTCCCACACACATCCTGTCCCACACACGTGTAATATAACATGGTTGTCAAGGGAGATGTGTTTCCACGGGCAGCAGACCCGTTGCATGCGAGAGCCTTGCAACCCGGTCTTAGATAACAATGACGCTGCAAATGGAAAACACTGTCCAATTGTTTGAAAGTAATTACTTTGCCGTTTGATTTAAATTCAAGGGATATGGTTTTATTGTCACACCAACCTGTGTGGTTAACTAATCTGTCTCTCTGAAGGCAAATCAGTTTAAAGCCTTACCCGCCACGCTGCCAAAAAAAGACAACCATTACGAATGATACATTGCCTCTTGGAAAGGGAAAGCTGTCCTGGGCTTTGGCTCTGCATCCCCGAAATGAGAAGCCATAACTTTAACCTCCTGACGACACTTAGCTATTTTTAGTTCCATCTACTGTGCGTTAAAAGCATTTATCTCTCTATCCTGAGATCTTGTGTTATTTTCCAATGAGTTTTCCATCTCTATATTTCTTCACCTTGTCCTATAGTGGAGATGGAGAGGCTTTAATGGAGCAGAATGTTCTGTTTTCTCTTTTCAAAACGTGTTGAATTGATATTTCTACACTGTAGGCACCTGCCACTTAACACAGGTGCGATAACTTAATTTGGTTTGAAGTGAATAATCTCAATTTCAGTTAAGATTATAATTTTTGTGGGGCCCTGTGTGGTTGTAAATCAAACAAATACACGTGAACAACAAAAGTTTTTTCAATTTCAATTAATTTAGGAAGAAATAGTGAATGGTGCAAATATGCCAATATATTTGACCACATCTGTAGGAACTAAACTGTTTAACAAAAATGAATAATGAGATTGATCAACATTTTCACGTCTGAAATGTTCTATGTTTCATTCACTAAATGTACTGAATGTAACGGCTCAATCAGCCAGGGCTGTTGTGTCAACCATCCGGCAGCCAGTCCTAATCTCTCATTGTCTTCTAATCCTCACGCTTTGTCACACCGGGCACCACATGTCACAGGTCGCTCCCTGCAGCTCCACCCATCTCACACCGTTTCCCTCACTCCATTGATATGCTCCCTGTTGTCAACCTTGAGAAGGACTGTAAAACCAAGGGATGAAGGTGGGATTACTTCACCAACTGATCAACAGGTTCTGTTGTCAATAGCCTTGGGTGCAACCTCGATTGGTCTTTTCAAGAAAATTGTACTGCTGTCGTGGTTATGTAAATTATTCTTTACTTCTCCTTTGCAACATTAGATGTATTAGCTCATTGCTGCATTCATAATTCAGCATAGCCCCTAGTCAAAGCTGCTGTTGTTACCTTACGTTTGGACGACAAACTCCCTCCTGGCCAGGCAATCCACATACATCATTAGTCCTCTAAGCAGTAGCTCATGCAGAATGCCTTACGTCTAGTCTGCTGATGTTGGTGTTCAGCCTAGCCGAGGGTTTCAAGGTTCCCCCCGCCCCATGTCAATGTTCATTTCCACAGTTCCTCAACCGAGGTCGAATGGAAATGGCTGTGTAGCGCCAACATAACTTCTTACGGAAATATTTATATTGTATATCCTTTGTGTCCTGGGTACTACTCTTCAGAGTTCTTCACCCAGGATGGTATACTGTAGGCTACGGATAACTGTAGAACTGCTCTGTAAATGACCGTGCAGAGCTTGGTACACAGTCTAAGTACTCTGTTGGACTCTGTAATGCACAGTGCACACAGTCCTTCAACCAGGGTGTACAGTGCATTGGAAAGTATTCAGACCCCATGACTTTTTCCACATTTTGTTACATTACAGCCTTATTCTAAATGGAGTAAATACAAAAAAATCCTCATCAATCTACACACAATACCCCATAATGACAAAGTGAACACAGGTTTTTAGAAATGTTTGCAAATGTATTTAAAATAGGGGTATTTTGTGCAGATTGATGAGACAATAAAAACATTTTAATCGATTTTAGAATAAGGCTGTAATGTAAAAAGTCAGGGGGTCTAAATACTTTCTGAATGCACTGTACACTATAGATGATAGAATAAGTATTCCCAGGCCTCGGGGGCATCTTGTGCTGCTGAACCAAGTCTCTCAGGTGACAGTTGAGGAGGCGCTGGTTGAATCCCGGTGCTGTCAGGAGCTGTTACGACCAAGGAACAACTCCACAGGACACAGGGAGGTTTGGAGTGACAGTCGGGCGGCTCGTCACTATCGGGCAGTGAAGCTGGAGGCGACAGGGCTGGGAGCCCCCGCAGTGGGAGTGTGGGGAGGCCCCTGTTATACAACAACACGCCCCCTTTACCCTGTGCCTGTGTCCCCTCGCCCCGACATGATGACTCAGGATGTGTCAGTGGCTCTGGCTGACTCTGGCTGGCACGCAGCGGTTGCTCCTCCAGGGCCCACTCACATTGTCCAAACTGATTACAGTCACTGGGAGAGGAGAAGTGCGCCATCACCCTATATGGCAGGTAACGAGTCCACTAACTGTCGACTAAGAGATTAGATTGACGCCTGCCTGACTGAACATCCGACCGACCTATGAACCCATGACCAGCTATTGGATGCTGTCACTGAACCTTTGACCAGCTATTGGATGCAGAAAAAGGTCCTCTGATTTTATTCAGGCATTTTTTATGCCTTTCCTACGCACGCCTTTCCTTCTCAGTAGTTGATATTCAGACTTACCTGAACAGACTTTGCAGGTGTGGTTCCCTTGTGCATGCTGAATAAATTACATTAATCTGCTAAAAAAACATCCCACTTGATGGCCAACAGATCTTTTCGTGTAGTTTTCATTCAATCGGGGTTTCAGTACATTTATCTAAAGCCATCCCTTTAAATTTGGTGTACCTTTAATTGGAATATTCTTGACAGACTCACTGGAAAACGAAGCGGTCTTCTGGTCAGACTCCGGAGACGGGCACATCGTGCACCACTCCCTAGCATTCTCCTCGCCAATGTCCAGTCTCTTGACAACAAGGTTGATGAAATCCGAGCAAGGGTAGCATTCCAGAGGGACATCAGAGACTGTAACGTTCTTTGCTTCACGGAAACATGGCTCACTGGAGAGACGCTATCGGAGACGGTGCAGCCAGCTGGTTTCTCCACGCATCGCGCCGACAGAAACAAACATCTTTCTGGTAAGAAGAGGGGCGGGGGTGTATGCTTTATGGTTAACATGACGTGGTGTGGCCAAAACAACATACAGGAACTCAAGTCCTTCTGTTCACCTGATTTAGAATTCCTCACAACCAAATGTAGACCGCATTATCTACCAAGGGAATTCTCTTCGATTATAATCACAGCCGTATATATTCCCCCCCAAGCAGACACATCGATGGCTCTGAACTGGAATCCATATATCCGGAGGCTGCATTCATTGTAGCTGGGGATTTTAACAAGGCTAATCTGAAAACAAGACTGCCTAAATTTTATCAGCATATCGATTGCGCAACCAGGGCGGGAAAAACCTTGGATCATTGCTATTCCAACTTCCGCGACGCATATAAGGCCCTGCCCCGCCCTCCTTTCGGAAAAGCTGACCACGACTCCATTTTGTTGATCCCTGCCTACAGACAGAAACTAAAACAAGAAGCTCCCGCGCTGAGGTCTGTTCAACGCTGGTCCGACTAATCTGATTCCACACTCCAAGACTGCTTCCATCACGTGGACTGGGATGTGTTCCGTATTGCGTCAGACGACAACATTGACGAATATGCTGATTCGGTGTGCGAGTTCATTAGAACGTGCGTTGAAGATGTCGTTCCCATAGCAACGATTAAAACATTCCCAATACCAGAAACCGTGGATTGATGGCAGCATTCGCGTGAAACTGAAAGCGCGAACCACTGCTTTTAATCAGGGCAAGGTGACTGTACAATACAAACAGTGTAACTATTCCCTCCGCAAGGCAATCAAACAAGCTAAGCGTCAGTATAGAGACAAAGTAGAATCACAATTCAACGGCTCAGACACAAGAGGCATGTGGCAGAGTCTACAGTCAATCACGGATTACAAAAAGAGAACCAGCACCGTCACGGACCAGGATGTCTTGCTCCCAGGCAGACTAAATAACTTTTTTGCCCGCTTTGAGGACAATACCGTGCCACTGACACTGCCCGCAACTAAAACATGCGGACTCTTCTTCACTGCAGCCGACGTGAGGAAAACATTTAAATGTGTCAACCCTCGCAAGGCTGCAGGCCCAGACAGCATCCCCAGCCGCGCCCTCAGAGCATGCGCAGACCAGCTGGCTGGTGTGTTTACGGACATATTCAATCAATCCCTATCCAAGTCTGTTGTTCCCACATGCTTCAAGAGGGCCACCATTTTTCCTGTTCCCAAGAAAGCTAAGGAAACTGAGCTAAACGACTACCGCCCCGTAGCACTCACTTCCGTCATCAGGAAGTGCTTTGAGAGACTAGTCAAGGACCATATCACCTCCACCCTACCTGACACCCTAGACCCACTCCAATTTGCTTACCGCCCAAATAGGTCCACAGATGATGCAATCTCAACCACACTGCCCTAACCCATCTGGACAAGAGGAATACCTATGTGAGAATGCTGTTCATCGACTACAGCTCAGCATTTAACACCATAGTGCCCTCCAAGCTCGTCATCAAGCTCGAGACCCTGGGTCTCGACCCCGCCCTGTGCAACTGGGTACTGGACTTCCTGACGGGCCGCCCCCAGGTGGTGAGGGTAGGCAACAACATCTCCACCCCGCTGATCCTCAACACTGGGGCCCCACAAGGGTGCGTTCTGAGCCCTCTCCTGTACTCCCTGTTCACCCACGACTGCGTGGCCACACACGCCTCCAACTCAATCATCAAGTTTGCGGACGACACAACAGTGGTAGGCTTGATTACCAACAACGACGAGACGGCCTACAGAGAGGAGGTGAGGGCCCTCGAAGTGTGGTGTCAGGAAAATAACCTCACACTCAACGTCAACAAAACTAAGGAGATGATTGTGGACTTCAGGAAACAACAGAGGGAACACCCCCCTATCCACATCGATGGAACAGGAGTGGAGAGGGTAGTAAGTTTTAAGTTTCTCAGCGTACACATCACAGACAAACTGAATTGGTCCACTCACACAGACAGCATCGTGAAGAAGGCGCAGCAGCGTTTAACCTGCTACATGGTCTGAGTTCCATAATGATTCAAATTATTACGCAACGTTAGACTAACATGATCCACTAATGCTAGCGACCCTCAGCAACAACTATAAGTACGTGACAGAGGAAAGAAAGGGAAACCAAAGGGAATGTTTCAAAACGTAAGCTAAAAATGTAAGGAAACTAACACTAAAGTGACAGTTCTAAACGTATTACTGACAATGGCTCCCAATAGGGGCTAATATTTAACATGATACAAATTGTAAAATAAAACATAGGAAAGCCAAGGCATAAATCAAAACATTCTAAAGCGTGTACATCAGCCAAACCTATAGCTTGGGTCTCCACATTTCATCAACTCAGAAGGTTCAACCCTACAGAAACCTATGGCTTGGGTCTCCAAATTTCATCAACTCAGAAGGTTCAACCCTACAGAAACCTATAGCTTGGGTCTCCACATTTTATCAACTCAGCAGATTCAACCCTACAGAAACCTATAGCTTGGGTCTCCACATTTCATCAACTCAGCAGATTCAACCCTACAGAAGCCTATAGCTTGGGTCTCCACATTTCATCAACTCAGCAGATTCAGCCCTACAGAAGCCTATGGCTTGGGTCTCCACATTTCATCAACTCAGCAGATTCAACCCTACAGAAGCCTATAGCTTGGGTCTCCACATTTCATCAACTCAGCAGATTCAACCCTACAGAAGCCTATAGCTTGGGTCTCCACATTTCATCAACTCAGCAGATTCAGCCCTACAGAAGCCTATAGCTTGGGTCTCCAAATTTCATCCACGGAAATTGAGGGTCCGCAATAAGAATTCGGAAAAACGGCACAGGTTTTTATAGCCTACTTCACAGTGGAAAGTCATGTTGGTTTGATTTTCAGTTTGCTTCCATATGACTGGTTTCACATTCGTCTCCTGGGATCATAAGGAAAAATCATCTAAAACAATTGTTATTTGTATTTACAATCCCCTTCTCCAAGACAGATTACTAATTTACCAAGCTATTATAAATAGCTCATCAATGTATAAATTACAGTGCATGGAGAATGCTGTTATTTCTATGAGAAAACATAAGGTAGATGCTTTTTCCACTTGGAACCCGGCAGGTTCGCTTGACCTGGTGGAGGAATTATGAGGGAATTAAGTCATGGTCAGAATAACTGTAGATGTTCATTTCTTAGATCTCCACCCCGAACGAATAGCGCCAGCAAGGTCAGCATAGGCATATAGAGAAAAGTGTATACATTTGGAATCATGTTCCATTTACGCACGCTTAACTCGGGTTGGAATTCTAAACGACCAGCAAAAGCATTAGATTCCATTCCATTCCAAACATATTGTTTACTCAGTACTTATTGAAACAGTATAAACTGGGTGGTTCGAGCCCTGAATGCTGATTGGCTGACAGCCGTGGTATATCAGACCGAATACCATGGGTATGACAAAACATTTATTTTTACTGATCTAATTACGTTGGTAACCAGTTTATAATAGCAATAGGCACCTTTGGGGTTTGTGGTATATGGCCAATATACCACAACTAAGTGCTGTATCCAGGTACTCCGCGTTGCGTCTTGCGTAAAGAACAGCCCTTAGCTGTGGTATATTGGCCACATACAGTACCACACCTCCTCAGGCTTTATCACATCAGTCACAGCAGATTGGTTTGACCAAAGAAAGAAAAAAGGAATTTAGACACATTGTGGAAAGAAAAATAAATAGACAACACCTCCCTAACTATACTAACCATATATAACCATCTGGGAATGTTCATTACCAGTGAAAGAAAGGCCACTTTGTCCTAAAATGAACTATATACTTAGTTTCTGAATTACTAACCAAACATGACACATCAAAGCGAGACGCCACAAATGGGGCACCAGAGCTGATTGTGTCATTATACAATTTCCACAATTACCATCTGAATGAAAGTATGAAAATTGTGAAAACAGGCTAAACGCAATTGGGGCCTTAAAAATACTAATTAGGGGCTCAGAGTTAGGAGAAGAAAGGACTTGATGAAGGTCACAACACCCAGGTGCACCCTACACACCACCTTGTCTACACCCCAGCAATGGAGCAGTCCCTTATTGGAAGACCTAAAACAGTGAAGTGGTTGTATTATAATGATTCAGCCTTATAGAGAAGTTTATAGACTTTGCAATTTATTGTGTAGGTTAGGTGAAAGATTTTGTAAGGACAACGATATATTTGTCATACATGGGGCAGCAGAGAAAAACTCCTGAAAGTATACCATCATATAGGCAAAGCGATACGAAGGATTTCAGCGAGACCAAATAGCTTCGGCAGCCCTAAGAGTCTGCGTGCCACTTTACCCTTAGCCTTGAGGTACAGGACTGCGTTGTTATGCAATCACTCTGATTTCACAATTTTTAATCCGCCATATTCATTTTACCAGGCCTGTGCTCGGCTTTACTCAGCGTTGAGCCATATTAACCTTCATGCGGATTTTCTCAACTAAATTTCGGATATCTCCCAAAACGTTTTCCCTACAAAACCTGGAGTCGGGTTTGAAACAATGTGATCTGTATATGGGACTTTGGTCACCTTTTGTGGCTATGTCAGTGGGTTCAAAGGTTCAGCCTGGTCTACACATAAGAGTGTAGAGACTGGTTCCCTTGCATGTGATGTGTGCTTTTCCGAGGCATCCACCTGATGCATCTAACCGTCTTGATTATCCTGATTAATTGGATGGAGATAAAAAGAGGCTTTGAAATCACATCAAAGGAGGGCATTATGTGCCTGTTAGGACCCTCTGCCCCGGTCACTCTATTACATTTCCATTGATTACGGAGCACATTTTGTTCTCGCCATAAAGACGAGGAACGCAACCTATTTATTAACCCGCAGAGCACATCACCTTGCCTAGTGGGCCGGGATTCTCAAAGAGGGTGATGAATCTATCAAAAATCCATTTAGGAGACATTCGTGAAAAGGCTAAGGTGTATTTCATACTGACCCAGGTCTGGCAAGGAGCTGGAAATCAAATAACCTTGTCCATGTGCTAAAGGCATAACATGAAATTGCAGACATTAGGCAATGCTTAATAGGCATTAGGTATGTTAAGGTATTAGATCACAAGTATTTTCCCATGGCAATGTAAACAAATGGGACTTGAAAAGGACTATAAAGATTACATATGAAGACATGATACACACATACACTCATCCATCAAGATTGCAAGCCATCAATATACAATAAGAGGGAGTATAGACAAGCCCCAGAGGAGGGAGGGACCATGACAGCAGAAGTGCCCGAGGTAGGGTCGTGAAAAAAGATGGAGCCGGAGGGTAGGGCTGCCATCTTATCAGCTCTTTACCAACCATGCTATTTTGTTTGTTTTTTCGCATTGTTAATAACTTCTTTGTACATAATGTTGCTGCTACCATCTCTTATGATTGAAAAGAGCTTCTGGACATCAGAACTGGGATTAGTCACACCAAATTGGACGAGGAGTTCTTCTTCAATGAGTCGGACGCGAGGGATATACTACGGACACCCAACCAGGCCCAGATGCCTGTGACTCGCTGGAAAAGGAAACGTAGGTTTCGCAGAAAGAGATCAGGATACCTTGTGAGGATCAGGCGACGAGTGGCTAATCTGCCCTTGCCTTCTGTCCTGCTAGCTGACTTTCAAGCGCTGGAAAATAAATAGGACGAAATGAAAGCACATATAGCCTACCAATGGGACATTAAAAACTGTAATATCTTATGTTTCACCGAGTTGTGGCTTAGCGATGACATTAACAACATACAACTGGCGGGTTATACACTCTATCGGCAGGACAGAACAGCAGCCTCAGGTGAAACACGGGGTGGGGGCCTATGCATATTTGTAAACCGTAGATGGTGCACAATATCTAAGGAAGTCTCAGGGTTTTTCTCACCTGAGGTAGAGTATCTCATGATAAGCTGTTGAACACACTATCTACCTATTCCGCCACAAGCAAACGGGAAAACGCTCTTCCAGAGGAGCGCTCCTAGTGGCCGGGGACTTTAATGCAGGGAAACTTAAATCCTTTTTACCTAATTTCTATCAGCATGTTTAACCTGTTTGGGATAGGGGGCAGCATTTTCACGTTTGGATGAAAAGCGTGCCCAGAGTAAACTGCCTGCTACTCTGTCCCAGTTGCTAATATATGCATATTATTAGTAGATGTGGATAGAAAACACTGAAGTTTCTAAAACTGTTTTAATGATATCTGTGAGTATAACAGAACTCATATGGCAAAATCCAATCAGGAAGTGGGAAATCTGAGGTTTGTAGTTTTTCAACTCTTGGCCTATTGAAAACACAGTGTCTATGGGGTCAAATTGCACTTCCTAAGGCTTCTACTAGATGTCAGAAGTCTTTAGAACCTTGTTTGATGCTTCTACTGTAAAGTGGGGGCTTAAGGGCTCTTTGAGTCGTGGTCTGGCAGAGTGCCACGAGCTGGTGACGCACGTTCACGTGAGAGTTAGCTTGAGTTCCATTGCATTTCTGAAGACAAAGGAATTCTCTGGTTGGAACATTAGTGAAGATTTATGTTAAAAACATCCTAAATATTGATTCTATACTTTGTTTGACATGTTTCTACGGACTGCAACGGAACTTTTTTTATTTTTCTTCTGCTCGTGCGTCATGAATTTGGATTACTGGGTTGATCGCGTTAACAACAAGGAGGTATTTGGATATAAAGATGAACTTTATCGAACTAATCAAACATTTTTTGTGGAACTGGGATTCCTGGGAGTGCATTCCGATGAAGATCATCAAATGTAAGTGAATATTTATAATACTATTTCTGACTTCTGTTGACTCAAACATGTCGGATATCTGTTTGGCTTGATTTGTCGTCTGAGCGCCGTACTTAGATTATTGCATGGTTTGCTTTTTCCGTAAAGTTTTTTTGAAATCTGACACAGCGGTTGCATTAAGGAGAAGTATATCTTTAATTCTGTGAATAACACTTGTATCTTTTATCAATGTTTATTATGAGTATTTCTGTAAATTGATGTGGCTCTCTGCAAAATCACCGGATTGTGACGTAGAAGTCCGTCACTGGCCGCGGGCAGCTTTTGGTTCTTTAACGCACGCACATATTCATCACTCCTCCCTGCTCCGTTATCAGACAAGGTAACAATGTGGGTCGACACACAAGTTGACTTCTCTATCTTAGTACATACATTTCACACTTATGTCAATGTTCATATTTAATATAAGCAATATGTATTTTACTTATCGATGTTATGGATGAGCGCGTTGTTTGTTTGTTCTGTTCCTCTCTCTCTCTCCAACTCTGTAACTTCCGGGTATGCTGTATAAGGACCCGAGCAAAGGGAATTGGGCTGACTTTGTAGTGCCTGTCCCGAATGGTTCATTCATGTAAATGGCATATTGAAAGACACTGTCAGTAGTGATGTAATGTTGTAAATGTTATATTGGGATATTGTTTCATAAAAAACGTGTTGCAAGGTATATCCTTTAGTATGTTTAGTTAATGGAAAATGTAGGTTTGACTAGGTAATTGCTTAATTAATTAGTGTTAACTGATCTGAGGGGAGGGGCTAGCCCTACAAAAGGAGCCTCTCTTTTTAGTTCATGGAGAGGCATTTTGGATTGCGCTGTGGATGGGGCATCATTGTTTTTAGCTGTCCCATAAGGTATATGTTTGATGGCAGTACGGTTGTTTTTGTTCCGGAATCACTTTGTAAATAAACACTCTTGCACAGAAGAACTTTTGCGGCTCAGCCATCTTTTTAGTTTGAAGGAGGTTAGGTTTTCCAGTATAGCCTTCTGGCCTACTCTACGTGACACGGATGTTTTGGAAGCAAAACATTACTGAACGTAATGCACCAATGTAAACTGAAGTACCTATGATAAAAATTACAGACCTCTACATGATTTGTAAGTAGGAAAACCTGCAAAATCGGCAGTGTATCAAATACTTGTTCTCCCCGCTGTATGTGAGAATGATATTAATTGACTACAGCTCAGCGTTCAACACCATTGTGCCCTCAAATAGCATCACTAAGCGAAGGACCCTGGGACTAAACACCTCCCTCTGCAACTGGATACTGGACTTCCTGACGGGCCGCCCCCAGGTGGTAAGGGTAGGTAACAACACATCCACCACACTGATCCTCAACACGGGGACCTCTCAGGGGTGCATGCTCAGTCCCCTCCTGTACTCCCTGTTCACTCATGACTGCATGGCCAGGCACGACTCCAACACCATCATTAAGTTTGCTGATGACACAAAAGCCTGATCACCAACAATGATGAGACAGCCTATAGGGAGGGGGTCAGAGATCTGGCCGTGGGGTGCAAGCACAACAACCTCTCCCTCAACGTGATCAAGACAAAGGAAATGATTGTGGACTACAGGAAAAGGAGGACCGAGCACACCTCCATTCTCATCGACAGGGCTGTAGTGGAGCAGCTTCAAGTTCTTTGGTGTCCACATCACCAACAAACTAACATGGTCCTAGCACAACAAGACAGTCGTGAAGAGGGCACGACAAAACCTATTCCCCCTCAGGAGACTGAACATATTTGGCATGGGTCCTCAGATCCTCAAAAGGTTCTACAGCTGCAACATCGAGAGCATCCTCACGGGTTGCATCACTGCTTGGTATTGGCAACTGCTCGGTCTCCGACTGCAAGACACTATAGAGGGTAGTGCATACACCCCAGTACATCACTTGGGCCAAGCTTCCTGCAATCCAGGACCTCTATACCAGGCGGTGTCAGAGGAAGGCCCTAAAAATTGTCAACAACTCCAAACACCCTAGTCATAGACTGTTCTCTCTGCTACGGCACGGCAAGCGGTATTGGAACGCAAAGTCTAGGTCCAAGAGGCTTCTAAACAGCTTCTTCCCCAAACCACAAGACTCCTGAACAGCTAATCAAATGGCTACTCAGACTATTTGTATTGCCCCCCCCACGCTGCTGCTACTCTCTGTTATTATCTATGCATAGAAACTTTAATAATTCTACCTACATGTACAGTGTAGCTTTTATTTATTTCATCACATTCCCAGTGGGTCAGAAGTTTACACACACTCTAAGTATTTGGTAGCATTGCCTTTAAATTGTTTTACTTGGGTCAAACATTCCAGGTAGCCTTCCACAAGTTTCCCACAATAAGTTGGGTTAATTTTGGCCCATTCCTTCTGACAGAGCTGTTGTAACTGAGCCAGGTTTGTAGGACTCCTTGCTAGCACACGCTTTTTCAGTTCTGCCAACAAATTTTATATGGGATTGAGGTCAGGGCTTTGTGATGGCCACTCCAATACCTTGACCTTGTTGTCCTTAAGCCATTTTGCCACAACTTTGGAAGTATGCTTCGTCATTGTCCATTTGGAAGACCCATTAGTGACCAAGCTTCCACTTCCTGACTGATGTCTGGAGATGTTGCTTCAATATATCCACAAAATTTGACTTCCTCACGATGCCATCGATTTTGTAAGGTGCACCATTCCCTCCTGCAGCAAAGCACCCCTACAACTTGATGCTGCCACCCCCATGCTTCATGGTTGGGATGGTGTTCTTTGGCTTGTAAGCCTCCCCCTTTTTCCTCCAAAAATAATGATGGTCATCATGGCCAAACAGTTCCATTTTTGTTTCATCGGAACAGAGGACATTTCTCCAAAAAGTACGATCTTTGTCTCCATGTGTAGGTGCAAACCGTTGTACAGAGGGTAGTCTGGCTTTTTTTATGGCGGTTTTTGAGCAGTGGCTTCTTCCTTGCTGAGCAGCCTTTCAGGTTATGTTGATATAGAACTTGTTTTATTGTGGATATAGATACTTTTGTACCTGTTTCCTCCAGTATTTTCACAAGGTGCTTTGCTGTTCTTCTGGGATTGATTTGCACTTTTCGCACCAAAGTACTTTCATATCAAGGAGACAGAACGCGTCTCCTTCCTGAGTGGTATGGCGGCTGCGTGGTCCCATGGTGTTTATACTTGCATATTGTTTGTATAGATGAACGTGGTACCTCCAGGCATTTGGAAATTGCTCCCAAGTATGAACCAGACTTGTGGAGGTCTTGTGGAGGTCTTGGCTGATTTCTTTTGAAAATTCCCATGATGTCGAGCAAAGTAAGGTAGGCCTTGAAATACATCCACAGGTACACCTCCAATTGACTCAAATGATGTCAATTAGCCTATCAGAAGTTTCTAAAGCCATAACATCATTTTCTGGAATTTTACAAGCTGTTTAAAGGCACAGTCAACTTAGTGTATGTAAACTTCTGACCCACTGGAATTGTGCTACAGTGAAATAATCTGTCTCTAAACAATTGTTGGAAAAATGACTTGTGTCAAAGCACAAAGTAGATGTCCTAACCGACTTGCCAAAACTATAGTTTGTTAACAAGAAATTTGTGGATTGGTTGAAAAACTAGTTTTAATGACTCCAACCTAAGTGTATGTAAACTTCCGACTTCAACTATACATAATTACCTCAATTACCTCGACACCGGTGCCCTCTGCACATTGACACATTGACTCCCCTGTATATAGCCCCGGTTGTAACGGCGTTCTTCGTTTGTGGAAAGAGAGTCGGACCGAAATGCAGCGTGGTTGTTACTCATGTTCTTTAATGAATGAAATGACGATACATGAAATAACTATACAATACAAAACAACAAACGGAACGTGAAACCTAATTACAGCCTATCTGGTGAAACTACACAGAGACAGGAACAATCACCCACAAAATCCAAAGCGAAACCCAGGCTACCTAAATACGGTTCCCAATCAGAGACAACAAGAATCACCTGACTCTGATTGAGAACCGCCTCAGGCAGCCAAGCCTATACAACACCCCTACTCAGCCGTAATCCCAATAATACAAAAAAAAACAATACGAAATACAACAACATAAACCCATGTCACACCCTGGCCTGACCAAATAATAAAGAAAACACAAAATACTAAGACCAAGGCGTGACACCGGTACCCCCTGTATATAGTCCCGCTATTGTTATTTACTGCTGCTCTTTAATTATTTGTTCTTATCTCTTACATTTTGGGGATTTTCTCAAAACTGCATTGTTGGTTAAGGGCTGGTCAGTAAGCATTTCACTGCATTTCACTCAACACCTGTTGTATTGAGCGCATGTGACAAATAAAATGTGATTTTATTTTATTTGACTCTGGACTTCAACCTTGACTAGATGTTCTCAGTCATCTGGAGCTCCCTTGAGACATATGCCAGACTGGATGCTGGATGTTTAACTGCCACAGCGGGAAGCTAAAATAATCTGTGTGTGGCGGTGGCTGGTTCAACTCTAGATGTCAGAGGGACTGTAAAATATGGGACACCTGTTGGTTCAATAAACAAAGAATATCTGCAATGATAGTGGAGTTTGTTAGGAGGTCCCATAGCTTTACGATGCTGCTCAGCCATATTAGCTAGCCCAGTTTTCCAGAATTGATGGCCACTTCAATCTAGTCTGGTCATATTGTCACTGTGACCTGTTTACATTTGACCCATGTGAGATACCGTATTTAGTGGGAACGTGTAATCTTATAACAGCACACCCATTTAACATGTTATACGCCCTGTCTTCAAACCTACACCATCTCTAAACTCTCATCATGCATCATCCAGACCATTGTTTTAGCCTGGTGCTCCAGTCTGTTGTGGTTTGGCCTGGTGCTCCAGTCTGTTGTGTTTTACCCTGGTGCTCCAGTCTGTTCTGTTTTGGCCTAGTGCTGCGGTCTGTTGTGTTTTACCCTGGTGCTACAGTCTGTTGTGTTTTAGCTTGGTGCTCCAGTCTGTTCTGTTTTGGCCTGGTGCTGCAGTCTGTTGTGTTTTAGCCTGGTGCTCCAGTCCATTGTGTTTTACCCTGGTGCTCCAGTCCATTGTGTTTTACCCTGGTGCTCCAGTCCATTGTGTTTTACCCTGGTGCTCCTGTCCATTGTGTTTTAGCCTGGTGCTCCAGTCCGTTGTGTTTTACCCTGGTGTTCCAGTCCAATGTGTTTTAGCCTGATGCTCCAGTCTGTTGTGTTTTACTCTGGTGCTACAGTCCATTGTGTTTTAGCCTGGTGCTCCAGTCCATTGTGTTTTACCCTGGTGCTACAGTCCATTGTGTTTTAGCCTGGTGCTCCAGTCCATTGTGTTTTACCCTGGTGCTCCAGTCCAATGTGTTTTAGCCTGGTGCTCCAGTCCAATGTGTTTTAGCCTGGTGCTACAGTCCATTGTGTTTTTACCCTGGTGCTACAGTCTGTTGTGTTTTACCCTGGTGCTCCAGTCCATTGTGTTTTACCCTGGTTCTCCAGTCCAATGTGTTTTAGCCTGGTGCTCCAGTCCAATGTGTTTTAGCCTGGTGCTACAGTCCAATGTGTTTTAGCCTGGTGCTCCAGTCCAATGTGTTTTAGCCTGGTGCTACAGTCCAATGTGTTTTACCCTGGTGCTCCAGTCCATTGTGTTTTTACCCTGGTGCTACAGTCTGTTGTGTTTTAGCCTGGTGCTCCAGTCCATTGTGTTTTTACCCTGGTGCTACAGTCCATTGTGTTTTAGCCTGGTGCTCCAGTCCATTGTGTTTTACCCTGGTGCTCCAGTCCAATGTGTTTTAGCCTGGTGCTCCAGTCCAATGTGTTTTAGCCTGGTGCTCCAGTCCAATGTGTTTTAGCCTGGTGCTCCAGTCCATTGTGTTTTACCCTGGTGCTCCAGTCCAATGTGTTTTAGCCTGGTGCTCCAGTCCAATGTGTTTTAGCCTGGTGCTACAGTCCGTTTATGCTTCAGACAACTCCTCTCTGTGTTGGTTCATTGTGCCATGCTAAACAGCACAGTGTAGTATGACAATGCTAGAATGTCTATAACATGTACAGTGTGAGACCCAGGCTGGGACCTAGGCCAGTTGCGCCTGCCTAGCAACTGTATCGCTCTATGGTAGCTGCTCCAAATGCTCGGTTCGATTGGCGCCTAGCCGAACAAGTGAGCTCACATACAGTACTTCCTTAAAAGACCTTTGTTTGAAAAAAAACGGCAATAGTACTGTTTGTCCATCTCGAGATGCAGTAGCCAGAATGAATCTCAGATAACTCAAGAAATCTGTCATTCATTTTGAAGATTTTAGTTGCGCAATTTTAAATCTAAGATGTTTGGTGCACTATTCTCAACTGAATAAATTAGCATGAAAACGAGTCGTCTATCGTTGCATGAAAACAAACACTTAATTGAAGAATCTCTACTGTTCACCAATGACCGATGAAGGTGTGTAGACTTCGGCTAAGAACTTCGGATTGTCACGAAACCATTACAAGTTAAGTATAGCATTCCCAGATCTAATGTGTCTCCCCCTCACCAATTTAAACAATAGACCCCGGAGGAGACCCGACATGAATTTCTAATCATGGACAACTCAAACTCCAAACAACCCCCTGATTGTTTATTCATGCACTCCAACACGGCGCTGGCCCTCTCTTCCCTCCCCTCTCACCCCCCTTCCCTTCACTCCATTAGCCCAGCGAGATGTTGACCCATAAGAGACCCTTGCAAAACAGCTGCTCTCAAAGGGCTCTCGGTGGTGTCCACGTATACACTGTGAGACCAAGAACGCTTGGAATGTGGATTAGTTGGAATAATAATTCAATTCGAGAGTCAATGAGTCTAATCATGTATCCTGAGTAAAAAACTAAACTGTACAACCTTTTACTGGCTTCATTAATGTTCAATCAGCTAAAAGAGGAAAAGGGAGAGGCGGGAGGGTCTTTTTAGAGGTAGGATATCTAAAACATGAAATATGTAATATAGTTTCTATTTAGCGCAGTTACACTTTGCGACACAATGATCCAGGAGAAAAAGTTGACACTAGTATTTATTAAATACTAGTGTCAACTGAGTTGTTCTGTCATCAACTCCCTGGTTCAGCTCATTCAACCAGACATGACAAATACCAGCCCGGGGTCGTTACAACCAGAAACTGTACAACTAGTTTTGCCCACTGGGTCATTCAATGACGAAACCAACTTCCTTCATGACATATCTGTTGACGCTAGTAGAAAGTAGTCATTCCAAGCCCACATAATTTTCCATGTGCACAAGTGACTTCAGCTGATAGGAACCAGGGGCCGGATGGCTCTCATGTTTATGCCAGCCAGTGATCTGTGACCTCAGGGGCCAGTGAAGGTCCACCAGGAGCATTTATTATCTGCAAGCCAATGTGAAGCCGAGAGGAGAGACAGCACATTGGCAGCGCGGCACTGTTTTGGGTTAGGTTTAACTCAGTTACCCGTTCTGCCGGCTCCAGGCTCCTACGGCAGACCATTCAGCACCCATGTTGCTCTCATCACCAGGCTGTGTCAGTCAGTCCTCTAGTAGTCTAGATCAGGCTGTCTGTCCTCTAGTAGCCTAGACCAGGCTGTGTCTGTCCTCTAGTAGTCTAGACCAGGCTGTATCTGTCCTCTAGTAGTCTAGACCAGGCTGTGTCTGTCCTCTAGTAGCCTAGACCAGGCTGTTTCTGTCCTCTAGTAGCCTAGACCAGGCTGTCTGTCCTCTAGTAGCCTAGACCAGGCTGTGTCTGTCCTCTAGTAGTCTAGACCAGGCTGTGTCTGTCCTCTAGTAGCCTAGACCAGGCTGTGTCTGTCCTCTAGTAGTCTAGACCAGGCTGTGTCTGTCCTCTAGTAGCCTAGACCAGGCTGTCTGTCCTCTAGTAGTCTAGACCAGGCTGTGTCTGTCCTCTAGTAGCCTAGACCAGGCTGTTTCTGTCCTCTAGTAGCCTAGACCAGGCTGTGTCTGTCCTCTAGTAGCCTAGACCAGGCTGTGTCTGTCATCTAGTAGTCTAGACCAGGCTGTGTCTGTCCTCTAGTAGCGTAGACCAGGCTGTCTGTCCTCTAATAGTCTAGATCAGGCTGTCTGTCCTCTAGTAGCCTAGACCAGGCAGTGTCTGTCCTCTAGTAGTCTAGATCAGGCTGTGTCAGTCCATCCTCTAGTAGCTTAGACCAGGCTGTGTCTGTCCTCTAGTAGTCTAGATCAGGCTGTGTCAGTCCATCCTCTAGTAGTCTAGATCAGGCTGTGTCAGTCAGTCCTCTATTGGTCTAGATCAGGCTGTGTCAGTCAGTCCTTTAGTAGTCTAGACCAGGCTGTCAGTCTGTCCTCTAGTAGTCTAGATCAGGCTGTCTGTCCTTTAGTAGCCTAGACCAGGCTGCGTCAGTCTGTCCTCTAGTAGTCTAGACCAGGCTGTGTCAGTCAGTCCTCTAGTAGTCTAGATCAGGCTGTGTCAGTCTGTCCTCTAGTAGCCTAGACCAGGCTGTGTCTGTCCTCTTGTAGTCTAGATCAGGCAGTGTCAGTCTATCCTCTAGTAGTCTACATCAGGCTGTGTCAGTCAGTCCTCTAGTAGTCTAGATCAGTAATCAGGCAGGGCCATTATTTCCTACAGTCACTATGAAAACATGATGAAATGACAGGGGGCTATTTCCATACACTTTCTCCCTCGGTTCCTTTTCAGGGAATAAACGAGGAAACCTTGGCAGATCCCGGTTTTCCATGAGGTCATCAAGCCAGGCATTCCGAGCAGAGTGTGAGATCCCAGGAAGGATTAAGTGATTAATCAGTCACATGATTTATAGACCTGACACACAGTGGAGTGGGACAGGTTGTCATCCACCGGTACAGGGCCCAGGGTACATTTAAGGCTCAGGTACGTATGTAGAAGACAGGAGGTGGAAAGAGATGGTGGAAAGATTGGGAAGAGAAGGGAGGGTTAGGGGAGAATATAGGAAGAAGTGTATAGTTCCAGTCAGTCTAAAATAGAGTCCAAAAACAGTAAATAATCGTGTTCTATAATTCGCTCTCTATTTCCATACAAAGCAGTAGTTACTTTAATTATTAACCACGCAATCTAGTGGTGAGGAAGGCTCACATTTGTTGTCATTTCTTATATACTGTACTGACTGTGTGTAGAGGTTTCTTTACAGGCCTTTAGACAGGTATCTTGATGGCCACTTCCGTTTCATCCCATTTGTGACATCCTGTGTGTGTGTGTGTGTGCGTGCATTTATACAATGGGAGGGTCTAATCCTGAATGCTGATTGGTTAAAACCTCATTCCAGCCGGTGTCTATTTCACAAGTTACCACCGGCTAAATCTATGACGTTAAAATGCCTATTTACTCTGTTCCATCTGACTGCGCAATCCCCTGTCTCATCAGCCCAGGCAGGGAAGTTATAAACTTGATCTCCACTATTAAAAGCATTTAGAAATTATCTCACATTTCTGTTAGACTAACATTTAGTTTTCAACAGCAGAGATTTGTATAAATCTTACTGTCTGTCTCTCCGACATTTGCAACATTGTTTCAATATTCAAATTCGATCTCCTGCTGTCCCATAGTAATGAATGAGGCGGAAAGAGACAGACAAGCAGGCAGCGTTTCTCAGCCAGTCGAAATCATGAATCAGCCGGCATCATTTTTACGGATATATACAACAACAAAAAATCTATTGAAAAAAGGTACAATGAAACGTAGATAATTTGCATTCTTTCCGGCTTCAGTTTGAAGTGATTGGGATACTGTAGCTGTGTTGTTAGCTAGCTCCTCTGAACAACAGTGTCCTGACGAGTGAGCACATGTCCTATGTCAGTCGAAATCGCGCCTTATTCGCTCATTGTTATGGACGTATCCAAATAAATGTCACTGCCTGACATTACAGGAGTGTCAGACACGTATAACAGATCATAGGCACTCATGTCTTATAATACAATATAATGCAGTCATAATGCATTATAATAAGCATCTTAATAAGCACCTCCCCACGTTGAGTAATAAGTGAGCCCTGTTTTCCTGCAGTGTCAGTGTAACCGATGTGAAATGGCTAGCTAGTTAGCGGGGTGCGCGCTAATAGCATTTCAATCGGTGACGTCACTCGCTCTGAGACGTTGAAGTAGTTGTTCCCCTTGCTCTGCAAGGGCCGTGGCTTTTGTGGAGCGATGGGTAACGATGCTTTGAGGGTGGCTGTTGTCGATGTGTACAGAGAGTCCCTGGTTCAAGCTCAGGTAGGGGCGAGGAGAGGGATGGAAGCTATACTGTTACATCAGCATAGCCCTGTCACAGATTACATGTGGGGCTGAGCGGTGATGTGCACATGTGTGTTGTACCCATTACCATTGAACGCATCCAGCAGGCTATTCATGGCAGTTACCCACCTGTGAACCCTTGACTGTGACACACGTGATCGCTAACATAACATGCATGTCGTGCATCACGCACGTGTAAATATAGGGAACCGAGGAATGAAGTAGTAAGTCTAATGGCTGACATCTTCACAGGCCGGCTCATTGGTGATTGAGTCATTTTCACTGTGCAGCCGGTTAATGTTTAATTCAGTCAAATGCTTTAAAAAAAATGGATAGTGCTTCACTCTTTCTCTCTCACTGTCTCTCTCCCTCTCTCTGGCTCTCTCTCTCACTCCCCCTTTCATTCCCTCTCCCTCTCTCTGGCAGACTGGCAGACACACTCCGATCCTTCGACTCTTGTCACAAATATAAGAATAAAAACAATGTAGAGCTCTCCTGGATGAAAGAGATACGGTTTCCAAGGTTGATAGGTAGCCAATAGTATTTACACCTTCACTGGATGTGGTGGGGACAGGGAAGAGGGGTCTGGGAATTGGGATGGAAAACGGACCCAGAGTGGCTGGTTGAGTGGGTGGACTGGTGCCAGCAGGTCTCTTCAGGAGTGGATGGGTTCACTGTTTTAGATCAATGAGCCGGTGTATCAACACATAGACAGGCAGCCATGACAGTTGTCTAGGCTACGCAGTTTGGGTAGCACCAGGGGCATTTACTGTACCAAAACAGACACATGCGTGACACATCCCTAACACACACACACACACTCACACTCACACTCACTCTCACACTCACACACACACCGACAGCAGGTAGGCGGGCAGGCTCAGGCACAGACGCACACACACACACACGCACAAATACTCACATTCATGACAGCTGGCTGATGCTGTATCACAAAGGCTCTATAACAGAGTCATGGATACCCAAACCCTCTCTTGCTTGGCTCCGAGCCAAATGTAAAAGCTATCACATGGCATTGCACAAGCCTATTATAGGGCCCCTGCATAATGACTTGACATGCAATTAAATCAAGCAACGGATCTTATTTAGCTGTTATATGAACCGCAATTGTTCCTCCTCTGTCTATAGTCTAACACATGTAACAGTACTGTAGTACTCGAGTCCTGTCTCGAGACCACATATTGAGTGACTCGGTCTTGTCTCGGTGTCGGATACATTTGTCCTCGGTCTTGACTTGGTCTCGGACAGCGAGGACTCGTCATTTCTTTCTGAGACCAGCCGAGACCAGCGGAGTAAAAAACTCCTAATTATCAGCTTCCATTCTGTTAGCGCATACAACCCCTTCAGCAGGCCAAATATATACACTCCTTTCTTGAAACATGAATATCTTAACAGCCTTATCTATTATAGACATGTTTGCGCAGTGGCGAACCTAGAGGCCTTCAGTCCCTTACAAGAAAGATTGCAGTCAGAGTGCAGTGTAACTGCATTACACTGTAGTTAGAATGCAGTGTAACTGCAGTATGCTGCAAATACTGCAGAAATATAACACTGTTTTTTTTACTGCCGTAATTTTGCAGTGTAACTGCAGTTACAATGCAGCAAACTACAGTTCAACTGCACAAACTGAAGTTATTCTGCAATTAATGCGTCCAAAATACCACAGTCGACTGCAATTACTGCACTTTTACAGCAATTACTGCACTTTTACAGCAATTACTGCACTTTTACCGCACTTTTACTGCAGTTTCAAAACGGCAATCTTTTTTTCATAAGGGCTGTGTGACAGGTTCGTGATTCTGAAAGGACAGCAACCGTAACACCAGCGCACTCATGTAGGAGAGAGGACTTTTTGTAAAACACAAAGGGTCAGTGTTGTAGTGGAGGGTATATGCAGGTATAAACTGTATACCCACTTTTTTTGTCAGTGGGCATTGCATATACTCATTTCTTAATCCCTACTGATGTGCATCAAAATGGTGTAGTGGAGGTATAAGACTTGTCAATTATGTAGTACAATGGAGAAATCATGCACAAAGAAGCCAACACAATCGCAATCCACCCACTGGGGAGCCAAGCCCTGACAGGCCCACCCAATCAGATTGATGTGGTTTAAGCATTATTGTGGACTTAGATTATAAGAAAACTCATTAAAAAAACATGGATTTTTCACACAGGGTGCCTTTCCTTCGCTGGGGGGCTGTTTGGGAACTTTGTGGCAAAACTAATACCCACTTCTCCAGGCACCACTACACCCCTGCATAGAGCCGATGGAAAGGCAGCAGTCACACACAGCGCGATGTTAAAGCACCACTACACCCCTGCATAGAGCCAATGGGAAGACAGCAGTCACACACAGCGTGATGTTAAAGCACCACTACACCCCTGCATAGAGCCGATGGAAAGACAGCAGTCACACACAGCGCGATGTTAAAGCACCACTACACCCCTGCATAGAGCCAATGGGAAGACAGCAGTCACACACAGCGTGATGTTAAAGCATCACTACACCCCTGCATAGAGCCAATGGGAAGACAGCAGTCACACACAGCGTGATGTTAAAGCACCACTACACCCCTGCATAGAGCCAATGGGAAGACAGCAGTCACACACAGCGTGATGTTAAAGCACCACTACACCCCTGCATAGAGCCGATGGAAAGACAGCAGTCACACACAGCGCGATGTTAAAGCACCACTACACCCCTGCATAGAGCCAATGGGAAGACAGCAGTCACACACAGCGTGATGTTAAAGCATCACTACACCCCTGCATAGAGCCAATGGGAAGACAGCAGTCACACACAGCGTGATGTTAAAGCACCACTACACCCCTGCATAGAGCCAATGGGAAGACAGCAGTCACACACAGCGTGATGTTAAAGCATCACTACACCCCTGCATAGAGCCAATGGGAAGACAGCAGTCACACACAGCGTGATGTTAAAGCACCACTACACCCCTGCATAGAGCAGATGGGAAGACAGCAGTCACACACAGCGTGATGTTAAAGCACCACTACACCCTTGCATAGAGCAGATGGGAAGACAGCAGTCACACACAGCATGATGTTAAAGGATAAGCAGTCCATTAACTCTGACATAATAAGCCAGTAGGTCCCAATCATAAGAATACAAAAACACAACCATGAACCATTAGCTAGCTGCGAGGAGGATGTCATGTCATGCCATTGAAGGAGTGGGTGTGTGACAGAATTTCTCTCTTCATATCGTTTTTTGGTGGCTATACACAGCTATAGATGCAGGTGTCATTTGGTTAGCTAGCAATAACTTGAGTGACTGTTGTCCAGTTAGCATATCTCTCGCATTCACAAATTCACTCTGGCTATCTACTCCGATTTCAAAACACTAAATGATTCATTTACAAACACGCAACACCTGCTGAATATGACCGGTGTCAGTAAACATAGGCAAAAAAAGTAATAGTTAGTCAAGTACACTCTAAATAACATGTAAACAGCCAGCAGCTCTGCTTCGGGCAAGTAAAATCGTCAGAGTGAGGTGTTCTCTCATTTGTGTCTGGAAGTAGCTAGCTAGCAAGCTAGCCAACTTTAGCCAGTTTGCTTGGGTGATTGGTTGGGACAAGCATGCATTGGCAGGCAAGCTGCAGAAGGACAAGGAGGCTACAATTCCCCATCGCTTATCAGTGCAATTTTGATGGCCAACAAGCTGAAAAAGTGTTTATCTAATATTCCTTTCGTTAGATTTTA
Source organism: Oncorhynchus keta (assembly GCF_023373465.1). NCBI lineage: Eukaryota > Metazoa > Chordata > Actinopteri > Salmoniformes > Salmonidae > Oncorhynchus > Oncorhynchus keta. The sequence continues at coordinate 72,468,824 of NC_068439.1, forward strand.
GTTCATCTTTCTCTGGCTAGCATTAGTTGTTGACCTTGTTGTTGAGGTGCATAACTGAGGGAGAGAGAGCCGACCTTTTCATGGTTGTTTGAACAACAGGACTGTAAAGTTCCCAAATGTAAGAGGTCTCCCATGATGTTTACATATTTGCAGAAATCCATTCAGGTGTATTTTGTGGCTTTTGGCGAATGCATTCTAATGATCTAAGGTTGTGCTGTTGCATCTGCCTGTAAACACACAGTCCAGTTCCAAATGAATGATGGCAGGTCCATCTGCCTGTAAACACCCAGTCCAGTTCAAAATGAATGATGGCTGGTCCGTGTGGCAAATGGCTTGTTTGTATATAGGCCTACTGTAGCTCTGATTGGTTATAGCGAACCCGTCTGTGTAGACTCCAGTCCTGGACAAGTCAGATGTTTTTATTTGGTTTTATTTACTGCAGTGTCTATTAATTGGCCAAATACATGGCCGCTTTACCACTCTATATTGCTATAGAATTTTCCCAACGCATTAGTATAGATAATTCCTAAACATAAGAATTTATGAACACTTATATATGGTAATTTTAAGTTGTCGCTTGTCAGAAAATTTTAAAGAAAGTGTTATATTCTTCCTGGGGGTATAAATCCTTAGCTCTTCTCTGAAGGCATAGAAGGCCCATTGGGTTAGTAATAATTTGTAGAGTGGCTCTATTTTACCTCAGCATGCATTTTGTTCACTATTCTGAATGTCTAAAGAATCCATATGTTGTTCTGAAATATGAACACAGAAATACCGGACATTTTGAACTCTTATTATGGAGGTGATTTGACAAAATTACTATCATGGTCTTAAATTGGACTCTGGTCTTGGTCTTCTGGTCTTGGTCTTAACTCGATCTCGTACCCCTTGTCCCACTCCCGGTCTCGGTCTTGGCTCGGTCTCGAACCCCTTGTCCCACTCCCGGTCTCGGCTCGGTCTCGAACCCCTTGTCCCACTCCCGGTCTCGGTCTTGGCTCGTCTCGAACCCCTTGTCCCACTCCCAGTCTCGGTCTTGGCTCGGTCTTGGCTCGGTCTCGAACCCCTTGTCCCACTCCCGGTCTCGGCTCGGTCTCGAACCCCTTGTCCCACTCCCAGTCTCGGTCTTGGCTCGGTCTCTGGACTCGGTTTCTGTATAAGCACTTTGTGACAACTGCTGTTATAAGAAAGGGCTCTATAAATAAATGTGATTGATTGATTGATTGATTGATTGATTGATTAATTGATTGCGTTACTAGGGACAAGCCCTGACCCTGACACCCTTTTTTCACTACCATGCATATCCAAATGGATGAAAAGACAGGGAATAAAGGAATGGACAAGCCACTTTCACCGCTTCTCTCCTATCCACAGCCATGATATCAGAGTGATATCTAATGGAGGTCTCCAAGCCCACATCTGGGTCCTAACAGTATTTGTTTTCCTTAAAATACTTTGAGCGTTTGATTGAGCCTGCCTAGAGTGCCCAATGGACGGGGTTTAAACTTTTCGGACTATTCCATTGTGTTCCGTTGCGCCAAGCATGCTAAATCAACCTTAGTTAATGTATTTGATAAAATACACAACCATAAACAAATACTATTTCAATCCAGGATTTTCCAGACCGCTACTGGAACCCAGGACCATCTCAGTTAGGCCTGTGTGTCAGTGCTCCTTTCCCTTTGTCCCTTTCAGTCACAGAAAATCGATGTGTTCATAAGCTCCCTACTCCCTCAGGGATAAGCTCCCTACTCCCTCAGGGATAAGCTCCCTACTCCCTCAGGGATAAGCTCCCTACTCCCTCAGCCCCCAGGGGTAAACACCGTTCACCTATTACTGTTATTGCTATTATCATTAGTGTGTGTGACGGTCTACTGCATCAAAGGTGGCTCACAGAGCTTAAATCAAATGCAAAAACAAAATGGAACATATAGTTGTTGAAGGAGAAGACAATCGCAGCTTAGGTTTCAAAGGGAGGGTATATTACTGGTAACTTCCAAAGGGAGGGTATATTACTGGTAACTTCCAAAGGGAGGGTATATTACTGGTAACTTCCAAAGGGAGGGTATATTACTGGTCACTTCCAAAGGGAGGGTATATTACTGGTCACTTCCAAAGGGAGGGTATATTACTGGTCACTTCCAAAGGGAGGGTATATTACTGGTCACTTCCAAAGGGAGGGTATATTACTGGTAACTTCCAAAGGGAGGGTATATTACTGGTAACTTCCAAAGGGAGGGTATATTACTGGTCACTTCCAAAGGGAGGGTATATTACTGGTAACTTCCAAAGGGAGGGTATATTACTGGTCACTTCCAAAGGGAGAGTATATTACTGGTAACTTCCAAAGGGAGGGTATATTACTGGTCACTTCCAAAGGGAGGGTATATTACTGGTCACTTCCAAAGGGAGGGTATATTACTGGTCACTTCCAAAGGGAGGGTATATTACTGGTCACTTCCAAAGGGAGGGTATATTACTGGTCACTTCCAAAGGGAGGGTATATTACTGGTAACTTCCAAAGGGAGGGTATATTACTGGTAACTTCCAAAGGGAGGGTATATTACTGGTCACTTCCAAAGGGAGGGTATATTACTGGTAACTTCCAAAGGGAGGGTATATTACTGGTCACTTCCAAAGGGAGAGTATATTACTGGTAACTTCCAAAGGGAGGGTATATTACTGGTCACTTCCAAAGGGAGGGTATATTACTGGTAACTTCCAAAGGGAGGGTATATTACTGGTAACTTCCAAAGGGAGGGTATATTACTGGTAACTTCCAAAGGGAGGGTATATTACTGGTAACTTCCAAAGGGAGGGTATATTACTGGTAACTTCCAAAGGGAGGGTATATTACTGGTAACTTCCAAAGGGAGGGTATATTACTGGTAACTTCCAAAGGGAGGGTATATTACTGGTCACTTCCAAAGGGAGGGTATATTACTGGTCACTTCCAAAGGGAGGGTATATTACTGGTAACTTCCAAAGGGAGGGTATATTACTGGTCACTTCCAAAGGGAGGGTATATTACTGGTAACTTCCAAAGGGAGGGTATATTACTGGTCACTTCCAAAGGGAGAGTATATTACTGGTAACTTCCAAAGGGAGGGTATATTACTGGTAACTTCCAAAGGGAGGGTATATTACTGGTAACTTCCAAAGGGAGGGTATATTACTGGTAACTTCCAAAGGGAGGGTATATTACTGGTAACTTCCAAAGGGAGGGTATATTACTGGTAACTTCCAAAGGGAGGGTATATTACTGGTAACTTCCAAAGGGAGGGTATATTACTGGTAACTTCTGGTAACAAAGGGAGGGTATATTACTGGTAACTTCCAAAGGGAGGGTATATTACTGGTAACTTCCAAAGGGAGGGTATATTACTGGTAACTTCCAAAGGGAGGGTATATTACTGGTAACTTCCAAAGGGAGGGTATATTACTGGTAACTTCCAAAGGGAGGGTATATTACTGGTAACTTCCAAAGGGAGGGTATATTACTGGTAACTTCCAAAGGGAGGGTATATTACTGGTCACTTCCAAAGGGAGGGTATATTACTGGTAACTTCCAAAGGGAGGGTATATTACTGGTAACTTCCAAAGGGAGGGTATATTACTGGTCACTTCCAAAGGGAGGGTATATTACTGGTCACTTCCAAAGGGAGGGTATATTACTGGTCACTTCCAAAGGGAGGGTATATTACTGGTCACTTCCAAAGGGAGGGTATATTACTGGTCACTTCCAAAGGGAGGGTATATTACTGGTCAAAAGGGAGGGTATATTACTGGTAACTTCCAAAGGGAGGGTATATTACTGGTAACTTCCAAAGGGAGGGTATATTACTGGTCACTTCCAAAGGGAGGGTATATTACTGGTCACTTCCAAAGGGAGGGTATATTACTGGTCACTTCCAAAGGGAGGGTATATTACTGGTCACTTCCAAAGGGAGAGTATATTACTGGTCACTTCCAAAGGGAGGGTATATTACTGGTCACTTCCAAAGGGAGAGTATATTACTGGTCACTTCCAAAGGGAGGGTATATTACTGGTCACTTCCAAAGGGAGGGTATATTACTGGTCACTTCCAAAGGGAGAGTATATTACTGGTCACTTCCAAAGGGAGGGTATATTACTGGTCACTTCCAAAGGGAGGGTATATTACTGGTCACTTCCAAAGGGAGGGTATATTACTGGTCACTTCCAAAGGGAGGGTATATTACTGGTCACTTCCAAAGGGAGGGTATATTACTGGTCACTTCCAAAGTGAGGGTATATTACTGGAACCTTCCAAAGGGAGAGTATATTACTGGTCACTTCCAAAGGGAGGGTATATTACTGGTCACTTCCAAAGGGAGGGTATATTACTGGTCACTTCCAAAGGGAGGGTATATTACTGGTAACTTCCAAAGGGAGAGTATATTACTGGTCACTTCCAAAGGGAGGGTATATTACTGGTCACTTCCAAAGGGAGGGTATATTACTGGTCACTTCCAAAGGGAGGGTATATTACTGGTCACTTCCAAAGGGAGGGTATATTACTGGTCACTTCCAAAGGGAGGGTATATTACTGGTAACTTCCAAAGGGAGGGTATATTACTGGTCACTTCCAAAGGGAGGATATATTACTGGTAACTTCCAAAGGGAGGGTATATTACTGGTAACTTCCAAAGGGAGGGTATATTACTGGTCACTTCCAAAGGGAGGGTATATTACTGGAAACGTTCAAAGGGAGAGTATATAACTGGTAACTTTGAAGTTTACTAGGTAAACTATCAGAACTTTGGTCACTTTCAAGGTTTTTAGGGAACTTTACCACATGACATCTAGTGGCCTTTTGGGGTACTTCAGATTATCACAGGTGTCTGTAATTATCTCTGGCCATCTATGTGGCCTTATCATGTAAAATATATAAAATAATCTGTAAAAACATTATTCAAATTATAAACTTCTTTTTTTTTTTTACACACTTTTATTTATCGTACTATGTTAATATGTCTTTGTTGTAAATGTTTTAGTGCCAAACTGGTGGCAGTTGTGAAAAAAGTTAATAGTTGGAAGAGAGGCAGAATTATTCGAAAATAATACCATAGTTGATAAGATGCTTTTTTCATTAATTAGGCTTTTTTCTCTTGAACCATATGCTCTACATAGAAACTCAAGGACAATATGGACACACATATAAAAAAATATACCATATGAATACTTTAAAAAATATATATACTTAAGTATAAATTACCAAAGTTACCATTGAGTGCCATAGATGACCTGTTAATTTGTGGACGCATAAATTCTACGCTCCAAAATGCGATGTGGTTTGATGAGAACACAACATTTTTGCCAAGGCAAAGACGAGTGGCTGACACCGAGATGCCCACGGACAGCAGTGGATGTATAAATTCTGGCCTAATGTCATTACACTTTTTGGTGTTTTGTGTAAACCACTGTTTGTAGGCTGGAAATATGTTGCGAGTGGATGAACGTGCCTAGTAAAGGAGCACCTTTGAAGTGATTGTTTGGCTATCAGATGAAAACATCATGACTGGTTGTGTTTATGACACAATAAAAGGTAATCCATTTTAAAAGTTAAATGACAAATCTTTACGACTAGGTCCACAGAGATCCTATGATTAGGACAATACTTTTTTGGGGTGTACATGCAAGTGCGCTTACATATAGGTCTCATAACAGGGATAAATGAACTCTACTTTCACCCCAGGCCTAATTGATCAAATCTAGTTCATAAAGCACTTTTTTACATCACCAGCTGTAATGCACAAAATGTTTTACAGATAAAACCCCAAAGCGCAAGCAATGCAGAGGCAGAAGCACAGTGGCTAGGAAAAACTCCCTAGAAGGTAGGGTCCTAGGAAGAAACCTAACGAGGAATTAGGAAAAATCATTCTAATGCATTGCACTTTGTAAAGGACAGGGAAAATACGCTCTGTTACCATAGCGACCGAACACAACCTTGTTTTTAACATTGAACATCTTGTGAACCTGTAGACAGTTGGAACTGTGTACAAGGTGGTGAGTTGTGAGAAGGCCATCCCAGGTTTGTTATGATAAAGACAGCAAATGATGGTCGTCCATTACTGGATCATAAACACACAGGGTTTGCGTCCCAAATGGTGCCCTATCGCCTATGTAGTGCACTATTTTGACCAGAGCCATATGGGTAGTGCACTATATAGGGGATATGCTGCCATTTGGGATGCAGTGAGGGGCAACGTCTCAGAGACGTCTAACAGCTTTCCACACACACTATGGGCAGACTCTGTTTTGCAGCACAAGGGTTTGTGAGGATAGTCAAGCACTGGGATAGTGTGCTTTACTTGCCAACTCTATTGCATTGAGGTACAGGACCACAGAATTGCCAGGGCATCGATATTAAAACTGCCTTGGCTGATAGTGGTGTGAGAGGTGTGTGTGTGTGTGATAGAGAATAACATAGACACAAAAAGTTTCTAGCTAATAGTGATAAGGCCAGCTTCTTGCTAAAAGTGAAATGAGAGCAGCCTGTCTGTGTGAGAGAATGATTTATTCCATCACACTATGATGTCCCACTGTTTTCTTTAACCAGCTGATGCACTGTGCTGAGAGAGATAGTTGTTCCTAGGGATTACCACATTGTCCTTCCCAACATCCCAAACACAAACACCCTTCCATCCCTAGCTTCATGAAAGACATCACTTGCAGAACACACATATTCACAGCTCTGAGTATATTTTTTAAACTAGGCAAGTCAGTTAAGAACAAACTCTTATTTACAATGACAGCCTACCCCGGCCAAACCCGAACGACGCTGGGCCAATTGTGTGCCGCCTTATGGGACTCCCAATCACGGCCAAATGGTATGCAGCCTGGATTTGAACCAGGGCCTGCAATGATGCCTTAGACCACTGCACCACTCAGACACAGACATACACACACACACACACACACACACACACACACACACACACACACACACACACACACACACACACACACACACACACACACACACACACACACACACACACAGACAGACAGACAGACAGACAGACAGACAGACAGACAGACAGACAGACAGACAGACAGACAGACAGACACACACACATTTGCAGCACAGTAAAACAGAAGTGCTTTAGATCATTCAGAATTTCAGATGAAGCGCGGTTGAACGTGTCTGGAAAAATAACCAGCAAGAGGGCTGGAGATTAAATATGTATATGTAGGGTATATTACCTCTCTCAGGCGTTGCCTTAAAACTTGTGGACAGAGACTCAGTTGATAGACGCACGAACATCGCCTGCGGTTTCTGACACCATCTTCAGCAGCATGCAGTTCGTCATATTCTTCCTTTTCGTTTACACATTCCAGCCCTCTACTCATGGGCTATCTCTATCTCCTCCTCCCCCTCTATCTCCACCTCCACCTTCTCTATCACCACCTACTCCACCTCATCCACATCCACCTCCACCAGAATTTCCACCTCTATCTACACCACAATCTTCATCTTTATCTCCATTTCTTTCTTCATATCTATCTCCACCTCCATCTCTATATCCACCTCCCTTCCACCCCCCCCTCCATCTCTTCCACTATCTCCAATTCCACCTCTATCTCCACCTCCATCTCTATCATCATCTCTATCTCCACCTCCATATCCACCTCCTCCACCTCTATCTCCACTTCCCCTCTATCTTCACCTCCACCTCTATATCCTCCTCCCTCTCTAGCTTCAGCTCCACCTCTATAATCACCTCCACCTCAATTTCCACCTCAATTTCCACCTCCACCTCTATGTCCACCTCTATCTCCATCTCCACCGCTATCTCCACCTCTATCTCTATCTGCACCTCTATTTGCACCTCCTCCTCCACCACCTCCACTCTATCTCCACCTCTATCTCCACCTCTATCTCTATCTGCACCTCTATCTGCAGCTCTTTCTGCACCTCCTCCTCCACCACCTCCACTCTATCTCCACCTCTATCTCCACCTTCATCTCCATCTCCATCTCCAATTCCACCTCTATCTGCACCTCTATCTGTATATCCACCTATATCTCCACCTCTATCTCCACCTCCACCTCTATATCCACCTCATCCACCTCATCTCCACCACCTACACCTCTATCTCCACTTCCCCTCTATCTCCGACTCTATCTACACCTCCACTTCTATCTCTATCATCTCTATCTCCACCTCCACCTCTATATACACCTCCTTCACTATCTCCACATATATCTCCACGTCTATCTCCCCCTCCCCCTCTATCTCCTCCTCCCTCTCTTTCTTCAGCTCCACCTCTATAATCACCTCCACCTCTATTTCCACCGCCACCTCTATGTCCACCGCTATCTCCACTACTATCTCGACCTCCACCTCAATCTCCACATCCATCTCCACCTCCTCCTCTACCTCCACCCCCTCCACTATTTCCACCTCCACCTCCACCTCAATCTCCACCTCCATCTCCACATCCATCTCTAGTTCCACCTGTATCTCCACCTCCTCTAAGTCCAACTCCAACTCCACCTCCTCCATCTCCTCCTCCACCTCCATCTCCACCTCCATCTCCACCCCACCTCTATCTCACTATCTCCACCTCCACCTCTATATCTCTATTTCCACCTCTATCTCCTCCTCCTCTATCTCCGCCTGGCGGCAGGTAGCCTAGTGTCTGGATCGAACACCCGAGCTGACAAGGTAAAAATCTGTCGTTCTGCCCCTGAGCAAGGAAGTTAACACACCGTTCCCTGGGCACCTGCAACTCTCTGATTCAGGGGGGTTGGGTTAAATGTGGAAGACACATTTGGACAACTGACTAGGTATCCCCCTTACCACCACCTCTATTTCCACTGTCTCAACCTCTTCCATCTCCACTTAAACATCTGTCTCTATCTCCACTATCTCCTTCTCCACCTGGCAGCAGAAAGCCTAGTGGTTAGCGTGTTGGGTCAGTAACTGGAAGATTGCTGGATTAAATCCCTGAGCTGACAAGGTAAAAATCTGTTGTTCTGAGCAAGGCAGTTAACCCACTGTTCTCCAGGAGCTGAAGACATGCATGTTGATTAAGGCAGCCCCCTGCACCTCTCTGATTCAGAGGTGTTGGGTTAAATGCAGAAGACACATTTGGACAACTGACTAGGTATCTCCAGCACTATCTCAACTTCCTCTTCTTCCACCTCTATCTCTAGTTCCACTTCTCCTCCACCTCCACCCCCACATCCTTCTCCACCTCTGTCTGTCTCCATCTCTATATATCAGTGGTGTAAAGTACTTAATAAGTAAAATTACTTTAAAGTATTACTTCAGCAGTTTTTTGGGGTATCTGTACTTTACTAGACAACTTCTACTTTTACACCACTAAATTTTGAATGCTTAACAGGCCAGGAAAATGGTCCCATTCACACACTTATCAAGCAAACATCTTTGGTCATACCTACTACCTCTGATCTGGCAGACTTACTAAACACATATGCTTCATTTGTAAATGATTTCTGAGTGTTGGAGTGTTCCCCTGGCTATCTGTAAATTATTTCTGAGTGTTGGAGTGTTCCCCTGGCTATCTGTAAATGATTTCTGAGTGTTGGAGTGTTCCCCTGGCTATCTGTAAATTATTTCTGAGTGTTGGAGTGTTCCCCTGGCTATCTGTAAATGATTTCTGAGTGTTGGAGTGTTCCCCTGGCTATCTGTAAATGATTTCTGAGTGTTGGAGTGTTCCCCTGGCTATCTGTAAATGATTTCTGAGTGTTGGAGTGTTCCCCTGGCTATCTGTAAATGATTTCTGAGTGTTGGAGTGTTCCCCTGGCTATCTGTAAATGATTTCTGAGTGTTGGAGTGTTCCCCTGGCTATCTGTAAATTATTTCTGAGTGTTGGAGTGTTCCCCTGGCTATCTGTAAATTGAAAATGGTACCATCTGATTTGCTTACTATAAGGAATTAGAAATGATTTATAATTGTACTTTTACTTTTGATACTTAAGTATATTTTTGCAATTACATTTGCTTTTGATACTTTCGTATATTTCAAACCAAATACTTTTAGACTTTTACTCAAGTAGTAGTTAACTGGGTGACTTTCACTTTTACATGAGTCTTTTTCTATTAAGGTATCTCTACTTTTACTCAAGTATGACAATACAGTACATATTGCAGATAGCCCGGTTAGCCAATGTAGCCAATGTGCGGGAGCACTGGTTGGTTGGCCCAATTGAGGTAGTATGTACATGAATGTATAGTTAAAGTGACTATGCATATATGATAAACAGAGAGTAGCAGCAGCGTAAAAAGAGAGTTTGGGGGGAGTTGGGGGGGCACACAATGCAAATAGTCCGGGTAACCATTTGATTATCTGTTCAGGAGTCTTATGGCTTGGGGGTAAAAACTGTTGAGAAGCCTTTTTGTCCTAGACTTGGCACTCCGGTACCGCTTGCCATGAGGTAGTAGAGAGAACAGTCTATGACTGGGGTGGCTGGGGTCTTTGACAATTTTTAGGGCCTTCCTCTGACCGCCTGGTATAGAGGTCCTGGATGGCAGGCAGCTTAGCCCCAGTGATGTACTGGGCCGTATTCACTACCCTCTGTAGTGCCTTGCGGTCAGAGGCCGAGCAATTGCTGTACCAGGCAGTGATGCAATGCTGTCGATGTTGCAGCTGTAGAACTTTTTGAGGATCTCAGGACCCATGCCAAATCTTTTTAGTTTCCTGAGGGGGAATAGGCTTTGTCGTGCCCTCTTCACGACTGTCTTGGTGTTTTTGGGCCATTCTAGTTTGTTGTTGATGTGGACACCGAGAAACTTGAAACTCTCAACCTACTCCAAGACAGCCCCGTCGATGAGAATGGGGGAGTGCTCGGTCCTCCTTCTCCTGTAGTCCACAATCCTCTCCTTAGTCTTGGCTATGTTGAGGGATAGGTTGTTATTCTGGCACCACACGACCAGGTCTCTGACCTGCTCCCTATAGGCTGTCTCGTCGTTGTCTGTGATCAGGCCTACCACTGTTGTGTTGTGTTGTTGTATTACAAGCACACCTGATTCAACTGCTCAACTTATCCTCAAGCCCTTGGGTTGTTTAATCAGGTGTGCTGCTGATACTTCAATTGTGGAACTGGCTGGGAGTACTCGAGAATACGTTTGGAAAACACTGTCCTAAAACACTGTTCTACTCAGTTGCTACTCACAATTTGTTACTGGCTGTAAGCTACTGTATAAGTTTCCAATACCTTTCCATTTAAGGTCACGGGAGGAGAAACTTTACAGAGGAACCAAATGTTATCCCAAAGACAGTCATTTGATTACTGTGAGCGTAGCTGGACAGACAGACAACAAAAGGCTGACATTGTCAATCAATGGCTACTTACACTAAAACGTTCTAATATCTACGACACAAATCCAAAGGAAAGTTTGAGATACGGGTTTAATATTTTAAATGCTCTGTACTGTACTTTCAGGTACAATGTAGTTACGTTCCATGAAGGACAGTTTATAGAGGACATTACCTGCCAAAAACTATTGTAAGGTATCAAAAAACTCCCCCTCCATCAAATCAATCAAATGTTTTTATTTTTCCCAGAAAATAATATAACGCATGGTGTACTTTACTGACTTTTTGCGTTTTCTAGACATATCTTGTTTCTGTGACGGCACTCTCTTAATATCACATTTCCACTCAAAGGATTAGCACATAAATCATATCGCTAGCTATACCTGTCCAGGAGTCACTAAGAGAGAGAGAGAGTGTGTGTGTGTAAGCTCTGGGTAGACGAGCAGCCCATAATTCAATATTCTGGGGCCATGAGATTATATCTGTTTTTTCATTCAGGAAACGCCACATGGAAAACCAAGTTCTTAAATCGGATTAAACAGACTGAACTGGATGGCTAGAAAATGATACAATATTATGGTGATTTGCCTGACTGCAGTTGATGAATAGTATTTACTTATCCCTTGAACAAACCTGAATTTGTAAATGTCTCAGAGAGATTTAGATCCTATTTTGTCTAGTTTAAACCTGATCAGATCCCGCTAGCTCATAGTCCTATGAATGAACATGGTCATTTTGTTGTTTAACAAGGTAATCAAGAACTCATTCTTTGTTGAAAGAAAAAACACAACAGACAGACATTCTGCTAACATATCAGCTGATCATGAGCAAATTCTCCAGATATACTCAGTTTCACACGTGTCTCTCGGCAGAACGAGCTTTCGCAGCCCAAAATAGTCTGCATCATTTCATTATTTTTTCGCTCTCCACTGTACTGAAAATGTGACACTGAAAATCCATGAAATATTTTGACAAATCAGATACTGAGGTGACAAGGATTAATTTCCTTTAAGCTCTCAGTGGGTTACATGAGAGGTGTGTCATTTTGACCCTCCATGGTGTGAATGTGTTTTCATCTATTTGACGATGGCCCTTTTCTGCCATGCCAGGGCTATGCCAGGCTTGTTGCTGGTACAGTATTAGGAGTGGGTACTGCCTGATCTCTGACTGGTTCTTCTCCAGCCTAGTGCCACTGACACTCAGAGCTCCTGAGGCCTTGTCACTTTTAATCTTAGTGTGTCTTGATCATTAGCAAAAGGGGGCAGTGCCTCACTGGAGAGCACAGCATCAGGTTAAGCAAGGTTATTTGTTATGTTTTTCATTTGACTTTATGTAAGGGCTTGAGGAAGCAAGGGCTAGGAGGCCACTATCGGCTCATAATAATACAGCTGATAATATAATGCTCACTCATCATGCCTCAGCAAGTACTCGTGGTTATCATTTTATTTTCTGAAATGAGGATAAGTGCCTTGTCATCTTTTGGAGGGAGTGTTGTGATTCAGGATGAAAGAGGAAGGTACAGCTAATGGGGTGAGGTGCTGGCATCGAAATGGAACCACTGAAAGTGTTTTTTTAACATTTAAAGTCTTGAAAGGATAGATTAGAGAAAATTACATATTTAGATAGCCCTACATTGAAAGCAGTCTAGGAACAAAGAGTGACTGCAATCCCGACTTTGTTTTTCTAAACAAGCAACTATTATTAACATTTTCGGGCCCCAGAAAATGTTTGATCTGCATACTTTATCAATATAATGACTTGGAACCAAGAATGAAAAGCTAAATTATTGGTATAGTTTACATAACACATGTAACAAAAGCAATGTATGGATAGAGGTTATCATACGTCATACCTAAACATTCCTAAACAGTCCTCATTGTCAGTCCTCATTGTCAGTCCTCAGCAGACCACCTGCTTTCCCTTGGACCCAGTCCCTCTTTCTCGTTTCTCAACAGATGACTAGATTGTCATGGATCAACAGCAGCATCTCTCTGATTGGCAGAAGTCTCTTAACATATTGAGCCGTCTTGTGATCAAAAGGATACCAGTTATTCCTGTACACTGGACCTAAAGCATACAGACATCTGAGCATGATGTATTCAGCCATGTACATTACGGTTAACATATACAGCATAGAACATATGCACAGTGCAAGACTAACATAGAAATGGACCTTGCATGTAAAAACAAAATGCAGGATGGAAGAGTTGGTCTCTATCCATGAGTTAAAGTGAAATGAGCAACAGAGTAGATTATTACTGTATATTATTAATGTAGATTATTACTGTATATTATTAATGCATATTATTATATTATTACTCCAGCACATTCAGAACAAGAATTGAAATTCAGTTCATGACTTGAAACAATCCCATTATGCTCTATGATGATAAATGAACACGGTGACACTTATGTATGAATAAACGTGGAGTGTATTTACATGGCTAATTAGTTTGTTCTGTATGCTAATTGTTACTAAGACTAAACAAAAGGTCAAAGGTGAGGGGATAGGGGTTTGATAATTTCCTTGAATCAGCGTCACTGAATTAAAAGCAGCACATTGGAGATGTTTTGATCTTACATTTATTATGAACCATTTAGTGTCTCTGCATATAATGTACCACAGAAAAGGCCTTACCCACAATAAAAAACACTGTCCTAATTAAACAAATGCAAATGACTTCCACATTTTGCTGAGCATGAAATTACTGCTATATCAAAGGGATAGGCAGAGCAGAGACAGCTGCCCAGGGAGAATAACCCAGGGAGTCTGTGGCCTGGAATCACCTTGTTTTTGTAAATTATTCTATCACACAGCCATAGCTCCTTTATATCATAGGCACAGTCGCAGGTGAGCCCTGCCATCTATTGTAACACAATACACGGGGGGGGTAAAAAGAAACAAAGCACCAGCTCTGCTTTCAACACCGCTGCTATCTGCTATGTTCAGTTTGTTCCTAGCCTGGATGGATGGATGCTCTATAGGCCCAAGTTGCTTATAGGCAGTCAATAGTGTTCATTCAGTCAGTGTTCAGCCAGCCAGTGTTAAGTGATGTGGGAATGACAGCCTGGCATGGCTCTGTGATGCCAGCGGGGGCTTATGATGTGAACGTTCCCCCAGACTTGATCAAAACCGTCCCAGTGCCAAGAGGCCCCAGCTCTCTCCCTGGCTCTCTCCCCGGCTCTCTCCCCAGCTCTCTCCCCGGCTCTCGCCCCGGCTCTCTCCCTGGCTCTCTCCCTGGCTCTCTCCCCGGCTCTCTCCCCAGCTCTCTCCCCGGCTCTCTCCCCAGCTCTCTCCCTGGCTCTCGCCCCGGCTCTCTCCCTGGCTCTCTCCCTGGCTCTCTCCCCGGCTCTCTCCTCAGCTCTCTCCCTGGCTCTCTCCCTGGCTCTCTCCCCGGCTCTCTCCCCAGCTCTCTCCCTGGCTCTCTCCCTGGCTCTCTCCCCGGCTCTCTCCCCAGCTCTCTCCCCGGCTCTCTCCCCGGCTCTCTCCCCAGCTCTCTCCGGCTCTTCTGAGACTCGCAGAGTGCTTTCCAACTGGCTGCTTATTTATTCTCCCCTTGTGGGATTCCTTCCATCGAAACAATCTTTCCCAGGAGATGAGTGGACACCACCTCCCCCTCTCTTAGTATCGTCAGAGTGAAGACTCATTCCTACTAGCAGCCTTACTTAGACTTACTCCTTTCCTGTCTTCTCTCCCTTCCCCACTTCAGACAGGCATTTATACTGAGTTATTAGTAACATGCTGGAATCAATCTTTCTCAGGAGGTGGATACTGAATATTTCCAATGGTGGAAACACATACTTATCTTTAGCAGGTTAATACTATGTCAGGATGATTTAATAAAGGAGTTCTTAGAAATGGGTCTTTAAGGGGGAGCGGAACAGAGATTTACTCAAGAGAGCAAGACACTCCCCCTGTTATTTGAGGGGGTTTCACAGATGTATGGTTCTATC